>NW_024425563.1:23439939-23455378 GCF_017311325.1 Ursus maritimus | reverse complement strand
GGGGGGGGGGGGGAGCACGGGAAGCCAGAGGCTCAAAGCTGGCCGGTCTCCTTCGGCCTCCTCATCCCGTCTGCCTCCGCAGAGATGCGGACAGGCGACACTCGAATCCAAGACGGCTGATCCCCAGCCGCAGGTGCCTTGGCTGGGGACGTGCGTGTCTGATCGGCAGCAATGGGGCTGAGAGAGAGCAGCCCCTAGATCGCTCGGCTTTCTGAGGCCTGGAGGGTGCCGTGGTGTGGCGGAGCCCGCTGCTCTGCAGGGCGCGGGCCGCTCCCGGGCCGCCCAGGGCACTTCGGGCCAAGCCCACCAGATTCCAGGCCAGGCCCCAGGTTCCTGGGCTCGTGTTCCTTCGGCTTCCCGTCACATCCCCTCAGGGTCCAAGGTTGGAGAAAAACTTGCCACAAGCACAGAATTTCTTTCAAGTACCGGTTTGGAGTGAAAAATTCATGTGTGTTTTACCTTCTGTCTTGTAATATATTCATGTTTATTTTAATGTATAATGTTTTACAATATTTACCAGTGAGTAAAACCGACATGCACAGAAGCTGTGCCCCTTTATCCAGAATCTTCCTGTGTGAGAAGGAGTCTCAGGGCCCATCTTTACCCCCACTCCCCCCGCCCCCGCAACCAGGCTGGAATCCTAGGTGGGAAAAAATCCCAAGTCAAAACCAAGGGCATTTACAACACGGATGAGCCAAGGACATTACGCTAAGTGAAACAAGTCAGTCACAAAAGGACAAACACACTGAATGAGTCCACTCACGTGAGCTACTCAGACTAGTCAAATTCATAGAGACCGAAGAGTAGAATGGTGGTTGCCAGGGAGAGGGGGCGGGGGGGGNCTATTGTTTCATGGGTAGGGCGGTGTCAGGTTTGCAAATTGAAAACATTCTGGAGATGGATGGCCCAACAATGTGAACGTCCTTAATACAGCTGTTCTGCACACACAAAAGCGGTTAAGATGTTAAAATTTCTGTAATGTACATTTTTACCACAATTAAACAAAAATGAAGGCGTCCAGCGTCCGAGAGGTTAACAAGCCAGGGTCTTACTGCAGGGCGGGGGCAGGGGCAGGGGCAAGGGGCTGGACCTCCTTTCCCTAAAGAAGATCGACCCCTGCCTTGCACCCCAGGAAACTGGCAGTAGATACAGCCCTCTGGCCCCCTGGGTGGCCCCCAACATTGGGGCTGGAAGAAGCTCTGGAAAGCAATCATTCCATTCTCTGAATTTTACAGGTGAGGAAACTCAGGCCCGGGACAGGGAGCCCCCTCCACAAGCCACAGAGCGAGTAGGCAGCCTAGAAGGGTGAGAGCTGAGGGTTGGCCGAGCACTCCTCCAGCGGCTCGGAAGGTCCAGGATGAGGCGAGCAAAGCCCTTCCTCCCACTACCCCTGCCCCCAACTTCTAAAAGGGTGCAGATAACCCTTGTCCCCTCCCCAGGCTGCACGGAGGCTGATTAATTAATTAACCCTCGTTAAGGGACCGGGCACAGGCTAATCGACAATAGGCATTCTCATTATTATTTTTAATCAGACTTTGCAATTTTGTAGCTCCCATCACCCGGGGCTATCGAGTGTCTCTGGAAGTTAATTAAGCCTGCCAGGGATGAGCTCCAGAGCGGGGAGGAGGCGTGGGCCCAGGCTGGGGGGACAGCCTGGGGATCTTGATTCCCTTCAGGCTAGCTGCATGGTCACAAGCCTAAGCCTGGGGGGGAGACAGGGAAGGAGCAGGAAAACAAGGCTAGGAGAGGGTCCCCAGCTCCAGTCTCTGATTCTCACTCAGGGAAGGAAGGCCCCCTGCTCTCAGTTTACCTCACTGAGGAGTGGGGATAATTAGGAGCAAGAGACAGAACGCAGTCATTTCATCAGCAAATACATCCTGGGTGTTCAGGCCAGTTCCCAGAGCTGGAGATAAGTGAGGGGTGCAGGTGCACTCCACCCCACCCACTGCCCACAGGTCACTGGGAAGTGATCGGGACAGTGACACTTGGGGGGCCGGTGCTCCCAGCTGGGATGCACAGTTGGAAAGGTTCTGGGGATACCGGGTCTCTGGGGGCCGGGTCTCACGACGGGCAGCACAGCCAGCAGGCGGGCCTCCAGCAGCCCCGAACCCCCACCCCCCCAGACCTGCAGGGGCAGTGACTGGCGCCTCCAGCAGGCAGCAGAGCAGGGCCCAGCGTGGGAGGGCCACCCCCAAGGCCGCCGAGCCATCTCTGGGGAAACAGCCGCAGGAAAGGGCCGCGCGCAGCGTTAGGGCGTTTGGCACAGAATAGACAACAGGGCCATGGGAACCCAGGGGACTGAGAATAGGAATCCTGACCATCCAGGCAGGGCCTCCGGCTCCCACGCTTACAAGCGGGGCTCCGTCTTCTCAGCTGCTGGAGAGTTCCATCAGAGATCCGGGGGTGTGTGCTGTGGAAACCCAGACAGCTTAGGACAGCAAGATCCCGCGAGGCGCCCAGAGGCTTGCTGGTCCCGTCAAGGTGTGTAAGGACCCAGCTCCCGGCTCTGTCCGCTCTGGGCTCTGCAGGCCCAGCCCTTCTGTGAAGGGAGAGCCGGGGGAGCTTTTGGCAAAGACAGCAAAAGGATTTCCTGAAAGCTGCTGGCCTGTCTGCTATCAATGATCACAGTTACGCACATGAGCCTGTGGACAATATACAGAGCATTCGGATATGAATTTCTATTTTTTTGTGATTTGGAGTTTGAATTTGTTTCAATACATGAATCTATTCACCTTAGAGGTTGTAAAAAAATAAATCTAAAGTATCCATGGACCGCACAATTTTGTCCCTCCCCATCTCCAGAGGGAGCCACTATCTGATTTTGGTGTAGATTCTTCAGATTAAAATAAATAAATAAATAAATAAATAAATAAATAAATAAATAAAATATAAATATGTAAATATATTTAAATCTATCAATAGACCAAGAACATATATATAGTATTATTTTAGGTGTGTGCCTTTTAAAAAATATAAATGGTATCATATATGTTCTGTATAGGGAAGGAAAAATAATTTTCCCTCTACCCTTCTAGGTTCTTGGCTGAGATCCTCCACCCGTAAGGAAGAGATTAAAAGGACAAAACCAAATTTAATTATATTTGTCCGGAACCACACAAAGATATGAGACTCAAAGAAGTGATCAGAGCAGAGGATTTTTATATCTTTCAGACAAAGAAACAATAAATTTGTGGGAATTGACAAGACGAAGGCGTTTGGGCTTGGGGCAATAAAGTAATGTAGAAGTAACAAGGTTTTTTCACCCAGCCCTCTCGGCCCCCAATTCCCTGTCTCTGGTGATAAGGAGGCCTCCTGCCCTCCTGGTACAGGGGGGGTGCCTGACCCGTGGGAGATCGATTTCCTGCTTCCAGAGGCACAGGGGAGGGTCAGCGTGTCCTTGCACCGGCTGTCTCTCAAATACCTTTGATTCAGAGCAATCAATATGCCAAAGTGGCATATTTTGGGGTGACATATTCTGAACCCCCTACATCTGCAACAGCTTTTCACTCGCTGCTATCTTGTATCTGCATATACACTGCTGCTTTTAAGCCTGCTTCATTCTTTCTGGCTGCAGGGTCATCTTCTAGCCTAAGAACATACCACACCTTACTGCTCTATCCCACTGTTTTGTTATTTCAAAACTCCCTCAGAGATCATTCTTGCACATATGTCAGGGCGCATGTGTGTTTCCACGCGTGTCTCTCTAGTGCTGACACAGAAGGACTAGGTTAGAGGATATGCACGTTTTCTGTTTCAAACAGACACCATCAAACCTTCTCCAATGTGGCTGTACCAGTTAGCGCCCCTTTCCCCGCACCCTCACCAGCACTTGGTATTGCAAAACAAGGGTTTTTTTCCTTTCTTCCTTTTTTAAAGATTTTATTTATTTCTTAGAGAGAGAGCATGCATGTGCACACACAAGCAGGGGGAGCTGCAGGCAGAGGGAGAAGCAGGCTCCCTGCTGAGCAGGGAGCCCTATATGGGGCTCAATCCCAGGACCCTGGGATCACGACCTGAGCTGAAGGAAGATGCTTACAGGCCGAGCCACCCAGGTGCCCCCAAAACAAGGTTTTTTATGCCAAACTGCGGATTGAAAGTTGTGGAGTTTTGATTCACATTTCCTTTATTAATCCTGGGGTTAAGTATCTTTTTGTTTATCAGCCATTTATATTTTCTCTTTCGTGAATTGTGTCTTTATACCCACTGTTCTTTTTTTTTTCTATTGAATTTTTTTTCTTTTCTCCTATTGATTTATAGATATTCTATAAATGCTGGATTTTAGTTCCTTTTTTATATATTTAAAATGTTTGCCTGGGCGCCTGGGTGGCTCAGTCAGTCAAGCGTCTGCCTTTGGCTCAGGTCGTGATCCCAGGGTCCTGGGATCAAATACCACATTGGGCTCCTTGCTCAGCGGGGAGCCTGCTTCTCCCTCTGCCTGCCACTCCCCCTGTTTGTGCTCTCTCTCTCTGACAATTAAATAAATAAAATCTTTAAAAATAAATAAATGAATAAATAAGTCTTCCCTACTGGAAAGCAAAAAAGATGGTCTTTTATCATTTATTCTAATATTTTAAAAGTTTTTCCTTCTGCAGTTAAGTGTTTAATTCATCTGAAGTATTTTTTAATGGCGATACTGTACTCAGAACTACATTTCCCAGTCTCCTTTGCAGCCAGGGGCTCCCACGGGACCTAGCTCTGGTGGGAGGCGAGGAAGCAAGCAGCCGGCTGTGGGGGATTGTGGGGGGGGAAGGAAGATTCACTTTGCTGCTACAGGCTCTGTCCTTTTCTCTTTCTCACTTCTTTCACTGCCTGGAGTGTGGGTGTGTTATTTTTTCACAAGAATTTCAGAATTAGTTTGTCAAGTTGCACAGAAAAATGTCCTTGGAAGTTTAACTGGGATTTGTATCAGCTTTGAGCAACAGAGACAGATACATTTAAGATAATGAAATTGTTAGTGTTGCATAATTAGCAAATCCACAGGACTGCAGACCAAAACTGGTACGAGACCCCCATGATGTCAACAAGAAACGGAGCTTCCTTCCTTCTTCTCTACTTCTGTGAGTGTGTGCTTTCATGCTGCTGGACCCAGGACGTGTAGGACCCCCGGCACGGCATCCTAATAGCAAGTCAACTAAAGAACTGAGAGACCCCAGTAAAAAAAGTCCAAGACCCAAATAGAATCTTCCCGCCTGTGAACTCGGTATTGTTTTATTCGTTCAGCTCTTTTCTTGCACATTCTTCTGGAACAACCCTCCTTGATCGTTGACTGATTCGTATTTTCTTTTCAGTGATTAGTTTTATTTATTTATTTTTAAGTTAAATTCAATTAATTAACATATAGTGTATTTTTAGTTTCAGAGGCAGAGGTCAGTGATTCATCAGTCTTAGATAACACCCAGTGCTCGTTACATCACGTGCCCTCTTTAATGTCCATCACCCAGTTACCCCATCCCCCCACCACCTCCCCTCCAAGAACCCTCAGTTTGTTTCCTATGCTTAAGAGTCTCTTACGGTGTGTCTCCCTCTCTGATTTCGTTTTATTTTTCCTTCCCTTCCTCTATTGATTCATATTTTTGTATCTGTGTTAATGAGTGGGAGGGACCTCTGGTTGGGACCTCTGGTTTTGTTTAGGGCTAGGGTGATCTCAGAAAATGAGATTGAGACTCCCATCTCATTCCGTGCTCTGGAAAGTTGGTACAAGGCACTTGCCCTTTCATAAGTTGAAAGTCTGGTAGAACTCCTCAAATACTGTCAGGGTCAAGTACTTTTTGAATTTGGCACCTGACCACCATTGCAGTTTTGTCTGTGTTTATTGGTCTCTTTGGGTATTTTGCTTGTTCTTGGGCCTATTTTTGTCATTATTTTTGCCTAGGTTTTCATATTTATTAGTAAAAAGTTGTGGGGGTTTTTTGTTTGTATGTTTGGTTTTTTTTACATTTTAACAATCCCTTTTGCCTGTGCTTATCTATCCATTTTTCACTCCTGCTGCTATTTGTTCAAGCTTTTCACTTTTTTCTTTGCTTAAGTTACATTTGCCTGAAGTTCGCCTGTATTAATAATTGTTTTAAAGAGCCATGTTTTCGGGGGCGCCTGGGTGGCACAGCGGTTGGGCGTCTGCCTTCGGCTCAGGGCGTGATCCTGGCGTTATGGGATCGAGCCCCACATCGGGCTCCTCTGCTGTGAGCCTGCTTCTTCCTCTCCCACTCCCCCTGCTTGTGTTCCCTCTCTCGCTGGCTGTCTCTGTCTGTGTCGAATAAATAAATAAAATCTTTAAAAATAAAATAAAATAAAATAAAGAGCCATGTTTTCTTTTTGTTGAACAGTTCCTCTGCCGTTTCTCTCTTTCCTTAAATCTTGCTTTTTATCATTATTAATTCTTTTTCATTTCTTTGCATTCCTTTTGTTGTTTTTTTTCCCCCCGAGCTTCATAATTTTCCCAAGCTTCTTAATTCCCTTAATTCATTTATTTTTACTCTTTCTTATTATCAAACAAATGTATTAAGACTATAAGTTTTCCTCTGACTACGACTTGGCTATATCCCATAGGTCATATAGTCTCTCCTATTGTTCAGTTAAAAATTGTTTATAACTTTGGTTTTTTCATTTTGTTTTGTTTATTTATTTATTTTTTAAAAAGATTTTATTTATTTATTTGACAGAGATAGAGACAGCCAGTGAGAGAGGGAACACAAGCAGGCGGAGTGGGAGAGGAAGAAGCAGGCTCCCAGCGGAGGAGCCCAAGGCAGGGTTCGATCCCAGGACTCTGGGATCACGCCCTGAGCCAGAGGCAGACGCTTAACGACTGAGCCACCCAGGCGCCCCTCGTTTTGTTTCGTTTAACCTCAGTTATTTAAATGTCATAAATGCTTGCCACCTTGAAATATATTTTGGTTGATATTAATATTGTTAACTTAAAAAATTTTTGTTAAGATTTAATTTTTGGTTTTAGGGAGGGGGAGAGGGAGAATCTTCAAGCAGACTCCCCACTGAGCGCAGAGCCCTATGGGGGCTCGATCTCATCACCCTGAGATCATGACCTGAGCTGAAACCGAGTCAAATGTTCAATCGACTGAGCCACCCAGGTGCCCCAATATTGTTGATTTTTAATAGATCTTATTAATATCAATCTAACCATATGCTTTTATAGATAATATAATTTTTCCTCAGCAAAATTTCTTAGGCTTTTCTCTTTATTCTTGCTCTTAAATTTTACAGAGATGTATCAGATTATAAGGTTATAACAGTAGGCCCTATTGACCTGAGACTAATATCTTCCTTAAGTTTTGGGAAATTTTATGTCTATATTTCTACTTCATTAAATATCACCTTCTCTCTAATCTCTTTTTTTCTTTTCTGAATACCTAGTAGATGGATGTTGGAATTCTGGATTTCCTCTCCACATCCTGTATCTTTTCTCTAATGATCTGTATAACTTCATACCTTCTACTGCATTCTGGAAGAATTCTTCCTCTCCATTTTCCAGCTCACTATTTTGCTCTTCAACTGAGTCTCTTCTGTTATTCCCATTTACTAAATTCATCTTCAATATATTTTGTCATTTGTATTTTTAATTTATGCAGTATCTTATTAAATATTTTCCAAAGTAGACTGTTTTCTTTTCATGGATGCCTTATCTTTTTGTCCCTCCAAAGATATTTTCCGTATTTAAAGATTTTATTTATTTATTTGGCAGAGAGAGAGAAAGTGAGAGAGCACAAGCAGAGGGAATGGCAGGCAGAGGGAAAGGGAGAAGCTCGATCGCTTCATGGGGCTTGATTCCAAGACCCTACGACCATGACCTGAGTCGAAGGCAGATGCTTAATGCACTGAGCCACCCAGGCGTCCCTCAATATTTATTTTAAAATTCTCTCCGGCCTGCTTTATTAACTGTTTCCTCGGGTATCATTCTTCCATTTGTTGTTGTATCCTGGCTTTCCTCAAATGTTTGCAAGAAGCTTCTAGATTTGTATGAACCTCCTGTCTTGAGAAAAGAACAGGGAACAATGGTTTTCGATGAATGGGGAGGGCAGTATGGGGGGACATACACAGTCAGAAGGGTTTCTGGGTTACTCGTCTTCCCTTGCTATGGCTGTTCCCTGTTCCTCCCCACCAGTAGGGCGGGGGCATGGCTCTATTTTACAACCTAAGCTCGCACACTCATTGCTTCACCTGAGACAAATCCCAAATTATTGCTGCCTGACCCAAAGTGCTGTGTGCACATGTGTATGTGTGCACACCTGTGTGAGTGTGCACCTGTGTGAGTGTGCACCTGTGTGTTCGGCGTCTGGAAGCTTCACCCCATCGCCAGTCGTTGTCCCTGGTTCTTTCCTCCCAGGATTTGCCTCCTCTGGTCATGAAGATTCTTCTGACGCTTAGACATACGGAGGATATGTTTCTAAGTTAACTGATTTTAGTTAATTTGTCCTTTCGATATATAAAATAGAGATTTCAGTCTTCCCTTATGCTTTCCTTAATTATTTTTTAAATAATTCTTTCTGTTCCGTTGTTTTGATTTTCTTCCTCTGGGGACCATGATTATGTGACGTTGGACTGCTGTTGCCTGCCTTACACAGAAAATGACAATTTTCTCCCTAATTTTTAAAATCACTTCCTTTATTTCTATTTTATTCTGTTTTCTTTTTTCATCTATATGGGGTCTATTGCCCTTTGTGCTTTTCGTCCTTTAGTCACAAATTCTGAAATAGTTTTGTCTTTTCTATCCTGGGAACTGGAAGTGGGATTTACGTTTTAGCAGGATCACTGTGGCGGCTGGGGCTGGGGGGCGATGGGGGCGGAGCATTGGGAACTAGGGAGGAAGCGAGGAGGCCGGTCCGGAGACTTTGGGACGTGTTCCTAGGGAAGTGCAGTGACTTGGAGTGGACTGTAGAGATGGAAATTCCTGGAAGTATTGCTCTTGGGATATATTTTGAAGGTATCACTGACAGACTATGCTGTTGCATTTGATACAAAATTGGAGATAGCTTTGGGAGCTTGGTTTGGGGTATGCTAATTTGGGATTTCTATTAGACATACAATCAGAAGAGGCAATTAGATATGTGAGTCTGCAGGTAGAGGAGAGGTTGGGGCTTGAGATAAACATTTGGAAGGCCTCAGCATATGGTTTTTAAGTCTTGGGACGGGAAGAAATAACTTGGAACGTGAGAGGGGAGAGAGAAAAAGCCTGAGCTGGAGCCCTGGAACCTTCCAGCATTTACAGATCATGAAGCTGGGGAGGATCTGGCCCAGAAGTCTTCGAAGGAGCAGCCAGTGAAGTAGGCGTGGGGGAGTCAGGAGGGGGTAAATAGCTGTGTGGCAAACTGCTGGGGGCAAGGAATCCCAGGCCTGAGACATGACTCTGGGAAGTAGCTGCTGACCTCGTATAGTTTCCTGATTAAGTGGAAGAAAAAATGGATCCTTCCTCTTTGCTCTTTCCTCCCTCCTTCCCTCTCTTCCTGAATAATTCCGTCCAAAAGCTGTTAGGTACAGCTGGGCCAGATGGGAATCCATGGTTGGCGGTGGAGGAGGTCAGCCAGCCTGGCGCAGGGTGCTAGAACCTGAGTGGAGTGATGGGGGCATCTGTCGGGGTGGGGGAGCTGTGTTGGCAGCATCCATAGAAGGAAGGTTACATATGAGGATTCATCAAATCAGCAAATGTATCGAAGATAATGGGATTCAGGGTTCTCTCTGGTGGCAAAAAAGTTATAAATATAAAAAGGATAAAATTAGAAAGAATCCTATGGTGTTGGACTGGAATTAGAGGTGGAAACAAAGAGAGATGAAAATGTGTATATAGAGAAAAATTTTCTAACTCTCTCCACTGGGAGGGCCAGGGAGCAACACCATCCAAAATCAAAAAGCACACCAAGTGCCCAGATCTTGGTTTCTAAATACCACCATCCCCTAAAAGGAACCGGAGTTCCTTGGAGAAATGGCTGACTCCCAGACTGAAGCAGGAAAAGTACAAGATAAGCCTGGAACATCTTGTACCAGAAAGTAAAGACACGCTCACAGCATGTCAAAGGGACACAGAAGCCAGCCCTGAGAGCTCCCACTCATCAATTTTGGGGCTACTGGAGTATCAAATTAATAATAATAACAGCAGATGATAACCCCGTGAATAAAGTAGGATTCCAAGAACCTCTATGGATAGAAAGAGGCAAGGAGGGGGCAATGACAAAGCTCATTCTTATATTAGAATGCCAATTAATAGCTGCAGCAGGAATGATAGAATTAGAAAATTTGGCAATCCTCCAGCTAATAACGAACTCAGCCAAAAAATGTCAGTGGATGCTAACACTCGTAAGTGAAAGTTCGAAGAGGCTATTACGGAGCTTCAAAATACTTACTGATTACCAAGGGGAAAAGTCTACCTTCCAGTGGAGAAACCCTCCGGTCACCAACTCAACGTTAACATCATCAATAACGGGACAAATTAAAATCATGTATTGTCCCCCAGGACTCAATGACAAGGAAGCAGAACAACCTCCGAGATACCCCTGCCAAAGAAGCCTAACCCGACTCTAATCACGAGGAAATACCCGACAAATCCCAGTGGAAGTACACCGTATAAAAGAACTGGGCTATCGTCTTCAAAACTGTCAAGGTCCTGTCAAGGAGCTATGCTAGACTGAAGGAGACGCGACAACTAAGGAACACACATGATTCTGGATTGGATCCTGTTGATAGAAAAGACATTACTGAGACAATCAGTGAAACTTGAATGAAATGTACAAATTAGGTGGCCGCAATGTATCCACTTTATTTCTTTGTTTTGCTGGTGGATGTAGATGTCCTTGTTTGTTCTTGGGTGGTGGGGCGTCAGGTCAGCAACTTATATTCAAATATTTCGAGAAAAACAAAGTTTAGTATACTGTTCTTGCAGTTTTTCTTTATGTTTGAAATATTTGAAAACAAAAGGAAAAAGAAAACAGCGAAGACACATGAAAGAATACGTGGATGAGAAAGCCGGCAGACACATCTCGACAGTAGGCGTCCTAAGACACAGCTGACTTGGTTTTCTCAGTATGTCCTTGAGATGAAAAAGGGCAGGATTCAGGGGGAGAGGCTAATCTAGACAAAAGGGATATAAGAGAACAACAAACCAGTGTGGGTCTTGATTCCAACAAAACAGCCCTGAAGACACGTTTTAACTGTTTATTTTTTTAAAAGATTTTATTTTTAAGTAATCTCTGCACCCAACGTGGGGCTCAAACTCACAACCCCGAGATCAAGAGTTGCACGGTCCACTGACTGAGCCAGCCAGGCGCCACTGAAAAGACATTTTAAAGGCAATCGGGAAGGGGCGCCTGGGTAGTGCAGTCGTTAAGCATCTGCCTTCGGCTCAGGGCGTGATCCCGGCGGCGTTCTGGGAGTTCTGGGATCGAGTCCCACATCGGGCTCCTCCGCTGGGAGCCTGCTTCTTCCCCTCCCACTCCCCTGCTGTGTTCTCTCTCACTGTCTGTCTGTCACATAAATAAATAAAATCTTAAAAATATATAAATAAAGGCAATTGGGGAAATATGAATAAGGACTATTAGATATTACTAAGTAATTCTTGCTCATATTCTAAGTGTGAAAAAGCCATTGGGATTATGTAAGAAAATGTGCTTTCCTCCCCCAGACGCACATTCAAGCACATGGGAGCAAAATAACATGAGCTCTGGGGTTGGCTTTAAAATACATCAGAAAAAGGGGCGCCTGGCTGGCTCAGTCAGTAGAGCATGCAACTCTTGATCTCGGGATTGTAAATCCAAGCCCTACATTGGGTCTAGAGATTACTTATAATAAAACCTTTTTTAAAATAAAAGAAAATACTTCAGGAAAAGGGGATAGAATAATCAAGCTGAGAAAAACTTGGTGATTGTTGAACCTGGATGATGGGTATTACATTAGACAGCTCGGGCCGCCATAACGAAATACCACCAGCCTTACACAACAGAAATCTGTTTTCTCACAGTTGTGGAGGCTAGAAGTCCAAGATCAAGGTTTGGTTCTTCTGAAGCCCGTCCCCTGGGCTTGCAGGTGTCACCTCCTCACTGGCCCTCACACAGTCGTCCCTTGGTCTGTGCTGTTTGTGCCCCAGTCTCCTCTCCTTCTGAGGACCCTAGTCCGATCAGATTAGGGACGACCCATATAACTTCATTTTACCTTAATTACCTCTTTAAAAGTACCTCTCCAAATGTGGTCACATTCTGAAGTACTGGGGGTCAGGACTTCAACATATGAATGGCAGGGGCGGGGGACACAAGGCAACTCGTAGCGGGTATATGGGATTTTATTATACCATTCTCTCACTTTGGTGACTATTTATTTATAATAAAACATTCTTCATAATAAAAATAAATGCAGGACAAGTAAGTGACGATAGCCATTGTAGATGATCTTTTGAGTTTTGCTACAGAAGACATCAGAGAAATGAGGTCATGCCTGGAGGTGGGGTATCAGGTCAAGGGAGTATTTTTTTCCTTTAAAAATTACTGTTATTATGGCGTATTTGTATGCTAATAGGAAGGATCCAATGGAGAGAAAATTTTGATGTACAATGGGAGAGAGAGGGGATAATCGCAGAGGCAAGTCTTCGAGTTGGCAGAAGGGCTGTGATATTATGATCCAGCGGGAAGCGCTGCCCATCTCTGTGTTCCCTCCCGGGAAGAAGGCCGACTGTGGGAGGCTGCCACGGTGGGAACATGGGAGAGTGGGAACGTGGGAGCCCTCTCCCAAGTGATCATGTGTCCTCAGTGAGACAGGAAGCAAGGGCATCCATCAGCGGGAGGAGAGGAAGAGCTGGAGATTTGAGGAGAGTGAATCAAACAGAAACATGAAGAAGGAATGCCAGGAGTTAGTGACGCCCTTTGAGGGTCAGATTTGTGATTTGCAACTATTTTCTCCCAATCCGTAGCTTGTCTTCATCCTTTCAAAAGGGTCTCTCACTGAACTACAGTTTTCAGTTGCGATGAACTCCGATTTGTCCATTCCTTCTCTGCGCCCTCCTTTTGGTGCCAAGTCGAAGAACTTTTGGCTTAGTCCTAGATCCTGAAGGTTATCTCCTACATTTTTTCCTAAAAGTTTTATAGTTTTTACATGTTACAATTAACTATGTGATTCATTTTGAGTTACTTTTGGTATAAGGTGTGCGATTCAGTCAAGGTTCATTTCGTTGAATTGATTTTGCACTTCTGTAAAACACCAGTCCACCATCTTTGCGTTCGGTCTATTTTTGGGTTCTCTACTGTTCCCTTGATCTATATGCCTATCCCTTCGGCAATATCACACAGTATTGATTACCTATATACTAAGCCTTAATATCAGCTAGGGTGATTCCTCCTACTGTATTATTCTTTTTCAAGATTATTTTAGTTTCTAGAGGGCTTGTACATTTCCATATAAACTTTAAAATAAGCTTGTCTATTTCTGCAAAAAATCTTGCTGGGATTTTAATAGAAAGTGCCATAAACCTATAGATCGATTTGTTGAGAACTGACATCTTCGCCATGTTGAGTCTTCCAATCTGTGAACACAGTATGTCTCCCCAAGTATTTACGTCTTGTTTGATTTCTTTCATCGGCGTTTCATCATATTAACGGAGCCCAGGTGGGGCAGAGATAAGTGTTGCGTCTGATGCCTCGAACTGAAAGCTCGGTGCAGTTTTCAAGTCTGACTTACTAAAAATTGGTGAAGACCTTGAAGGAGTTTGACTAAGAGGATTTTCTTAGTCTGGTTCAGAATGGACTGTTCCTGAGTCACTCATTTTCTGCTGGAGGAGAAAACCCAGAAAGGGTGAGCTGGGGGCCAGGAAAGGAGAAGGAAGAAGGGGCCCTTTTGCAGGCAGCTAGGGGTTTGCCACCAGCGTCCCGTCCCGGACGGGCTGAGGGGGCGAAGCGTCTGGATTGTGCAACGGGGCCTAGGGGACCAAGGGGGCCGGAGGACTCCGCCACGCCCTCTCTCCCCCGCCCCCGCACCTCCCCTGGTTTTGGAGGAACCCTCTGTGCTCCTGCCCAGGGTGAGCCTCCCGCAGGCTCCGGGGTCGCTGGGGCCGGGCCGGACCGCGCAGTGGCTGGAGGCCCCACGAGGGGGCGCGCGAGCTCAGCGCCTGCTGTCTAGGCGGGCGCGGGGCTGCGGAAGGACCGCCTAGTTCCCGGACCCGGAGGGTCCCCAGCAAACCACGCCCCTCGGGAGGACGGGCTTTACTTGGGAAGCACAGCAGACCCCTAACGAGTTTTTGTTGATTGAATAAATTTATTGTCAACTCAGTTACACTGAGAAATTCGAGGTCGGATTTATATCCCAGCTTATTCCCTCCCCAGATATTTACATATTAAAAGAAGCCTCTGGAAGAGAGCGATGCTCGCTCAGAGCTTTGTGCCCTGTGTGTGGAGAAGAAATGCCTGAAGGGTGGGAAGGGATGGGTGGTGGGAGCAGTAGTCCCACTGGCTCCGGGTTGGTCTCCAGTCTCTACTCAAAGGCACAGCTAGGATGGACTCAAGCCCCAGGGGATTTCCTTGCCCTGGGCCAGTTTACAGGGAGTGTGTCAGGTTAAGGACAACACGTCTGGGCCAGAGGGAAGGTGAGAGGGCGGGTGGACAGGGCACATTGCTCCAAACCCCTGGAGGGACTCTCCTTCCCTGAGCCAGGTCCCCCGTGCCCTCCCTTGCTCAGACACTGGCCGGTTCTGCCTGCTCAGCCTTCCCTGTCTTGGGCATTTCTTCCCCCGAGGCCTCCCTAACCGCCCCCCTCCCCCGCTGTGATGGCTGAGCAGCGCTGGTAGTTCCGAAGACCGGAGTCCAAGTCCCTGGGAGCCAGCTGGGGGTGTGCAGAAGCTTCCTGTTAAAACACAAAATCCAACCAAGTAACTCTGGACATCTAATTGGCTTTTTAAAGCGATTCCTGAATAGAGCAACATCTCCTGTAGCAAGTAGAGAGGTGCTCTGGGGAGTTGCACATATGGAACATTTTTATGGGAAGGAGGGTGGGGGTAAGAAGTTATTGGGGAAAGAAAAGAGAGGATTGTTTCAGGCCAGGACTTCCTTTGGAGAGAAGGGGTGGGCAGGGTTTTTATCATGCAGATGACTTCACTAGGGCTGATCTGAAAATTTCAGATTGACTTTTAAAAGATCTCATTCCCCGGGGCGCCTTCAGCTCCTGTACTGATCCCAGGCTCCTGGCATCGTGCCCTGCACAGGGCTCCCTGCTCCTCGGGGAGCCTGCTTCTCCCTCTCTCTTTGCCTGCCGCTCCCCCTGCTTGTGCTTTTTCTCTGTGTCAAATAAATACATAAAATCTTAAAAAAAAAATTAAAAAGATCGTATTCCTTTGGGCACCTGGCTGACTCAGTCAATGGGGCATAGGACTCTTGAAATCAGGGTCACAAGTCTGTGAGCCCCACGTTGGCGTGGAGTTTACTATATATGTGTGTGTGTGTGTGTGTGTGTGTGTGTGTGTGTA
>NW_024425563.1:23343831-23439914 GCF_017311325.1 Ursus maritimus | reverse complement strand
TATATATATATATATATATATATATATATATATATAAAGATTTTATTTATTTACTTATTTGACAGAGAGAGAGGCAGGGAGAGCGGGAACACAAGTGGGGAGTGGAAGAGGGAGAAGCAGGCTTTCCGCTGAGCAGGGAGCCCGATGCGGGGCTGGATCCCAGAATGCTGGGGTCATGACCTGAGCCGAAGGCAGACGTTTAACGACTGAGCCACCCAGGTGCCCTTAAAAAAAAAAAAAAAAAAAAAAAAAAATATATATATATATATATATATATATATATATATATATATATATATAATATAAGGTCACATTCCTGGAATGGGTCGAAAACTGTAAGTCTTGGTTTGCTGTTTGGGGGCCATATGACTCCAGTTTGGGCTTATTTTTTTCTTTTAGTAATCTTCCAACCCTCTTTTCCCTCCCAGTTACACTGAGAAATGGGATTACTGAAGGCATTACCAGAAGAGGGCCTGAGGATTAAACGAGTCATTCCGTTAAATCCTTAGCGTGGGGTCTAAAATGTGGTGTCCGTCCATCGGAGGGCCGCCCCCAAATGCGGCAGCTGTCGAGAGCCAGCGGGGCGGGCAGTGAACGGATTCACCTGCGGCCAGCCGAACAAGGGAAGAAGAGACGGTTATTGAGTGTCCCCAGGGGAGCAGATGACCCGCTGTCTGCCCGAGGCAGGGGTGGGAGAGGAGGGCTGGAGACTGTTTTTAAAGGGGAAGAGGAGGAGGTAATGGGATGTGTAAGGTATTCTCCCTTTTCGGTAACTGCGCCTCATTGCAAGTAGCCCGGTGGTTAGTGAGGGCCCGTGCCTATTCGGGGTGGGTCTCCGCTGGGCCTGTCCAGCAGCAGCCGGGGGGGTCGCCGCAGGCCGCTTTCTGCGCATGCCATCTGCAGGCCCGTTTGCCCGAAGCGGCCTGTCGCGGGAGCCGGGCTGCCACCTTGGCTGACCTCTCAGCTGGGACCCCGCGCGTCTTCTCTGTAACAGAGTAGCTGCCTATTTCGTGGATCTCAGTGGATCCAGGCCCTTCAAGGTCAGGGACTGTTTGACTCACCCAGGGCCCGGCTCAGTACATGTTCACTGGGGAGCTGTGAGACCTGGGCCTAAGCTGACCGGGCGCAAACTCTCACAGCTGTGGCCCACTCACGTCTCCCATAGGCTCTCTCGGACCCCTTCCTTCTCCCCTCTTTCTCCCTGCCAAAGCCAGCACCTCCAGCCTGCAGCCCTGCGGCTCTCAGTCTTCATAGGCTGTCCGCCAGCCTTGCCAGCGTTCTGGTCTCTTCGGGCAGACGGTCCCAGCAGGGAACCCACTCCCGGGGAGGGCTGCGCCCCTGTCACCCATCTCATCTCAGTCAGGGCCACTGCTGACTCCTCGCTTCTGTGGAGGCCTCGGCTCTCTGCTCCTGCGCTCTGAAGTGCTCATTGTTCTCAGCTGAAGTCTGAATATCGGTATTGGAGGCTTAGCAACCAGTGGGAGAGGGCTGCGAGGGAGGTGGGGGCGAGAGCTGAGCCAGGCCCCTGCAAGGCCCTGCACCCTCGCAGGCTGGCTTCAGCCTGAATCCTAGGAAGGTGTTCTGATGCTGCTCAGAAGACCCGCACCTCTGCAACCCTTGTTCCTTTATCCTGTTTTAGATTTTCCGTGGCACTTACCTCTATAAATCTACATTATGATTTGTTCATTGTCTGTCCTTCCCCTATTTATCTTTAAGCTTCACAGGGGCGCCCTGGTGGCTCAGTCAGTTGAGCATCTGACTCTTGATCTCAGCTCAGGTCTTGATCTCACCATCGTGAGTTCGCGAGGCCCCATGTTGGGCTCCATGCTGGGCGTGGAGCCTGCCAAAAAAAAAAAGTATATATATATATATATATACACAGACATATATACACACACACACATATATATTTAAACTACACAAAGGCAGAGGTAATGATTTATTGAAAGATTTAGTTCTGGATCAGGGTCCCCCTGGGTGCCAAGTAGAGACTACAACAACAAAAATGCCAAAGAGAGAGAGAGGAGAAAAAACCCAAACCGGTGGAGCTTTCCACTGAAAATTATAAAACATAGAGGAATCCATTTTTGTTAATAAAACATATGAGGAATTTTTTAAATAAAAATGAGGAATTCTAATGCTAAGAAAGACAACAAAATCTATAAACTCATGGTTTCTGCTCAGGTCCTGATCTCAGGGTTGTGAGATTGAGCCCCTCGATGGGTTCTGTGCTGAGCACAGGAGTCTGCTTAATCTCTCTCCCTCTCCCTCTGCCCCTCCTTCTTGCGGTGCTCTCTCTCTCTCTAAAATAAATAAATAAATCTTTAAGTACAAATTTTTCAAAAAGAACAAGACATTCAAATAGGCAAAATGAACCAAGAGGTGGGCTCTTGGAACTGAGGAAAAAAATTAGCCATTAAAAAATGTGATAGGATCTGGGGCGCCTGGGTGACTCAGTCGTTGGCTATCTGCCTTCGGCTCAGGGTGGCGTCCGGCTATGGGATCGAGCCGCATCAGGCTCCTCCGCTATGAGCCTGCTTCTTCCCTCTCCCACTCCCCCTGCTTGTGTTCCCTCTCTCGCTGGCTGTCTCTCTCTGTCAAATAAATAAATAAAATCTTTTTTAAAAATGTGATAGGATACATTCCACAATTGAAACAAAGTATATTAGTGAATTTGAGAATGGTAAAATAATTAGCCTAGAATGCAGGGGGTGAGGTGAAGAGACTCAAATAAGAGCTAATTAAGACTCATGAATGATTGAAGAACCTCTAACATGAAATAGGCGTCTCAGAAGATGAGAGAAGGGAGAAGTGACATTTGGAGAGGTGAAGCTGAGAATGTCCTGGATAGAGAAGAGGAAATGAGTCCTCGCGATGACCAGCGCACTCCAGTGAGCAAGGTCAAGAAAGCTAAGTGTACCCCTAGACACATGGTACCCAACTGCAGAGCATGGAGAATAATGAGACAATCAGAAACGCTATTGACTTAGTCCATTTTTGGGCTGCTATGACACGGTACACCACAGACCGGGTGGCTTATAAAGGACAGGAGTCTATTTCTCACGGTTTCTGGGGTTGGGAGTCTGAGATCACATGCCAGTGCGGTAGAGTGGGGGCACTCTTCTGGGTCTCAGACTTCGTCATCTCCTCACATGGTGGAAAGGCAAGGGATCCCTCTGGAGTCTCTTAGAGAACTAATCCCACTCATGAGGGCTCCACCTTCATGACCAAGCCTCCTGAAGGCACCACTTCCAAATGCCATCACCTTGAAGGGTTGGGATTTCAACATCTAAATCGTATGGGAGGCACAAACATTCCAGACCATAGCAGCTTTAATAAAGAAAAATAAAATACACACCTAGGCCCATCCATTAGACCCTCAGCCAACATCCATTAGCAACAGTAGATGCCAGAAAACAATGGAGTAATATATATTTAAAGCCCGAGTTCATGCCCAGCTAGAATGTCATGCAGGAACAAAGACAAAATGAAGATATTTCCAGACATGCAAAGACACAGAGAATTTACCTTCACTGGGATGTTCATCACAAGAAAAGAGTAATTCAGCAAGAAGAGAAAGAAAGAACTCAAGGAGAAGATGTGGGATGCCATACTTCTGGCTGGAGAGGCACAGACATTGATAATAAAATATGTTAGTAAATTCAATTAACTGCCAACTTTAAAAAGAAAGTTTTGTGATTTAAAAAAAGGTGAAACTTAAACTCTAAAAAAGACAATAAAAAAACAGGAAGGGACAAGAAGTTGCTGACTCAGCAGGTCCAAGAGAGCACACCACACACTGATGGTGGTCAGGTTGGAGGCACCTCAAGTCCAGCCCCTAGCTTCCTCAAGGGACTCAGGAACAGGAAGCCCTGACATGGCTGAGACTGGGTATGACGGGTGGGGTACGCCAGGGATAAGTGGGTGAAAACTGTTCAGAACAGTTGGACCCTAGATCTCAGCCTTCTCCCCCTGCTTCAACTGCTGAGCAATGTGCCCATTCCCACACACTGGCAGAAGTCTGGGGGATGACTTTGGATGGAGAAAAATGGGTGCACGAGGGTATGAAGACTGTATCGAAAGAAGGAATTTAGTTAATAAATGCCTTATGAATGAATGCCAAGCTGCCTTGCCTTCTTCCTCCTAGGTTCCCAAGACGAAAGACCTAAAAAGGTGGCAACACGGGGCCACCACCAAATGGTCCATCAGGACACTACAAGAAGCTCAGAGTTGACGCTACCACCTCCCGTACTCCCGTGGGCTCAGGCTTCAAACAGCTCTGTGGCCCCGGCTCTTGAGTCATGAACACGCAAGCAAGGATCGTCAGCATCTGAAGAAAGCCTCTCACATGAAGACAGGGGCCAAAACAACATTACAAGGCAAGCCAGCAGCAACAGACTAGGAAATCAGAAGAAAAAATAATAGAGCTATCATAAATACCGTCGGAAGCAAAAGGAGCTTTTGCATCCATAGTGAAATGGGATGCAGCTCGTCTCTTACCAGGACGAGCACAACTTCTGACTCCTTCTGTAGGAGATCAGCGCGGGAGAAACTGATGGGGAGAACACCCAAGAAGGCTCTGAGGAGCCCCTGGGAACTGTTGGAGTTGCTCTCTTTGTGTCCCTGTCATCACTTGGGGAGAAATAGTCCCTGCTCTGTGCACAGTAGCTGTATTTCCGGACTTCTGGTCAGGGTCAGCAGGAGAGTGAAACAGAAGCTCTCTGTGAGCAGCCAAAGGAAAATAGAGATGAATCATTGCTGGATAATCTCTTCCCCAATCCTCACTCTGCACAGCCCCAGGACTGCTAAATTATGACCTACGAAGTGTCACCTCCTATTTTCCTGGGGAGGTGTGTGTGTGTGTGTGTGTGTGTGTGTGATACAAGAAGTTGTTTTGTGGGGTGAGCACTGGGAGGTTTTCTGATGTCTGGGGCTCTCTGCCCAAAATCTCATCTGCCCCACCCCTGCCCACAGAGCTAATGGGGACCGACAAGCACAAAAGTCTGGGTGTCCTCGTTGCCTGACAGAGTAGCCAGAGCCCCAGGGAAAATAGGCACTCAGGGCACAAATATTTCAAAAGAAAAACAACATATTGGATTTCAGATTCCATCAGAAGCATAAATATTAGAACAGATGGGCCAAATTTTCTAATTAGCCTCATAAGCATTGAAAGATAAAGGAAGATATTAGTAGCATGAAACAAAATAAGAAAACATTAGAAAGAACCAAGCAGAAACACAGCACTGGGTATGAAAAATGTAATAGTTAAAATAAATATTAGAAATGGAAAATATGAGAGTTGAGATACCAGAAGAGACAGGGTGATTACCGGCTGAAAATGACTTGGAAGGTCAGATTGAGGAAATTCTCAAGAAAGAAGGAAAAGGACAAAGAAATGGAGGGGAATAGAGGGGCTCCCTAGGTGGCTCAGTTGGTTAAGCATCTGACTCTCTGAATTTTGGCTCAGGTCACCCCGATCTCAGGGTTGTGAGATCCAGCCCCACATCAGGCTCTGTGCTGGGTGGGGAGCCTGCCAAGATTCTCTCCTCCCCACCCCTCCCCTAAAAAGGGAAGAAATGGAAAATAGAGAAGAAAAATGAAGAGAGATGTAGAAGGGGCAGGGAATTAGGCACCACTTTTGAAGAGAAGTGTCCAAGAACTGTGGATATTCTATCTACCACACTGAGGGTGGGTTTTCTTCTTAATCGAAAACAGGATAAATGAAGATTGATGTCTTTCATCAATTTTAGAAAATTCTCAGCTATAATCTCTTCCAATTCTCTATTCTATTTTTCTCCTCTTGGGCTCTTGTCAAACATACACCAGATTATCTCATAATATCTCGTAAGCTCTTTTATAGTTTCCATGTGCTTGTCTGGACTGAATTATCGGTAATTCCTCATATTGATCTTCTAGTTCACTAATCTTTCAACTAAGTCTTCCAGGTTGGGTCTAATGCTAATCAGCCCTGAATTTTTATTTTAAAAGTTAGATTTTTCATTTCTGAAATACTACATGTGTATCAGCATTGGTCAGTTCTCCCAGGATTTTGATAATCTTTCATTGCAGCTCATTTCTGTGATTTGGTCTCTGTTTCTTTATCTCCCTACATGATTCTCTGCTCCTCTGCTCCCAGCCAGTTAGAATATCGATATCTAAGAGACTTAACCCTCTTGTTGATTGTTTCTCTGACTCTCATCCATGGGAATTTGCTTTCTTTGGAGACTTCTTTTTTTAGGATTTTATTTTTAAGTAATCTCTCTACCCCCAGTGTGGGTTTGAACCCACAACCTCGAGATCAAGAGCCTCACACTCCACCATCTGAGCCAGCCAGGCTGGAAGTTTTACTATGAGTTCACATTGATAGACATTAAACCTTTGGTGGAAACCTTTGGGCCCCTAATTGAGGATGAATTTCTCCGGAGAAGGTTTGCGTTTGCTTTGGCTGGATGCCGAGCAGTGTGCCAAAGCAGGGCTGCCAACTTTGAGGTCCCACCTTATTGTAGGGGTTTGAGTTTAGGTCATCCTGGCTGCTGACCAAAAATTTATCTTGCATCACTTACAAGCATGGACATGTGCACTCAGGGCAATCTTATCTCTGCCGCTTATGCATGGAGATGTCACACTTTGGTTTCAGCTCACATGTGGTCCCCTGGAGATTTCACTTAAACTCCTGCAGGGACAGAGCTGATGGTGGCATAGAATGTCAGAGGTATCCGGGCTGCTACTTCCAGAAGTGAAAGTCCCAGGGAATCATTTACCATGAAAATATCCAGAAAAAAATAGAACCTAAAGAGAACTCAGTAAAGTTGCTGAAAGAGTTTGACATTAAAAAAAAAGCATAATATTTCTATACACAAGTAATAACCAATTAGAAAGACAGAAAAAAAAGTCATTCACAATTGCAATAAACTTTAAGGCACTTAGGAATAAATCTAACAAAAGATGTGTGAGACCTTTATGGAGAAAAATCACAAAATATTATTGAAGAACATAAAAAGAAGATCTGAATAAATGGAATTTTTAAATGTTGCATGAGCAATATTCATGGTTGGAAGATACTACCGCAGGTGTCAGCTCTTTGCAATTTTAATCTATAAATCCTATAGGGTGCAAAAAGAAAATTCCTATGAAATTTTTGTGGAACTTGACAAGCTTATTCTAATATTAATATGGAAGACCCCCCAAAAGAGGAAAGTTAAGACAGTTGTGAAAAGGGATGGGGATAGGGAGGAAACTTTCCATACCGAGATATGAGAATTTATTATAAAGTCCTACTAACACAGTGTGGCATTAGCACAGGGACAGAAAAAGTAGCCCCATGGATGCAAAACAGACTAGGGTCCAGCAAATAAACTTCTCATATTTGGAAATCTGATATATGAGAGAGGCTGCATTACATTAGCTGGGAAAGAAGGACTATTTTATAAATGATGCTGGGACAAATTATTATCTTTATTGGATAATCAATCATCATAGATATCAGACAATTTGTAAATTAAAGACTTCAATGTGAAAAGCAAACTTCATAATTCTTAGAAGAAAGCAGAGTAGAATATCTTTGTGATTTCGGGTTTGGGAAGATATGGATATCTAAACAAGACACAAGCTCCCCATTGCAGAAAATGATTGATAAACTTGACCTCATTAAGAGTAAGAACTTTTTCTACAACAAAAAGATACTATGAACACAGTTAAAAGACAAACGCAGATTGAAGGCGTTTTTGCAATGCAAATAGCCAGCAATGAGTTAGCATCTAGGATATCTTAAGATGTCCTCCAAGTCAATTTTTAAGACACAACAAAAATGACAAATGATACAAAGCAGGCACTTTGAACGGTGGGAGCCCAAATGGTCAATAAGCCAACCTGAAAAATGGCTCGACATCAAAGTCATCAGAAATTGCACATTAAATATACATTTAGACATTTAGAATTAATGCGTTTACATGTTTAAGGGTGTAAATCTGTATAATCACTTTCAAGGGCAATTTGGGAAAATCCAGCAGTGCTGAGGGGGTTTGTCCTTACTCCCAGCAATCCCGCTCAGGGCAGATTCCCCAGGAAATCACTATGCAGATGCATAAAGAGACTATAAACAGGACGCTCACCCCAGCACTGTTTGCAATAATGAAAAACTGGAATCACGGGAGAATGGATGATAACAGAACACAGGGCTGCTATCACAGTAAGTGAACAGAGCTATATATATCAATGTGCATGTCTCTGAAACCACAGGGTCTAAATCAAGTAAGTAACAAGAAAAAATGCATGCTGTCTAATGCCATTTATAAAAAGTTCGAAATATGCAAAACTAGTCTATATATTGTTTATGGTTATGGATTTACAACATAAATTTGTAGGAAAAGTATAAAACCATGGATGGGAAGTAAATACAAAAAAATGTTAAAAATTGATAAAGCTGAGTTAGTATTAATCTTCCAACCCTCTTTTCCCTCCCAGTTACACTGAGAAATGGGATTACTGAAGGCATTACCAGAAGAGAGGCCTGAGGATTAAACGAGTCATTCCGTTAAATCCTTAGCGTGGGGTCTAAATGTGGTGTCCGTCCAATCGGAGGGCCGCCCCCAAATGCGGGCAGCTGTCGGGGGAGCCAGCGGGGCGGGCAGTGAACGGATTCACCTGCGGCCAGCCGAACAAGGGGAAGAGACGGTTATTGAGTGTCCGCAGGGGAGCAGATGACCCGCTGTCTGCCCGAGGCAGGGTGGGGGGAGAGGAGGGCTGGAGACTGTTTTTAAAGGGGGAAGAGGAGGAGGTAATGGGATGTGTAAGGTATTCTCCCTTTTTCGGTAACTGCGCCTCATTGCAAGTAGCCCGGTGGTTAGTGAGGGCCCCGTGCCTATTCTGAGGTGGGTCTCCCGCTGGGCCTGTCCGCAGCAGCCGGGGGGGGGGTCGCCGCGGGCCGCTTTCTGCGCATGCCATCTGCAGGCCCGTTTGCCCGAAAGCGGCCTGTACGCGGGAGCCGGGCTGCCACCTTGGCTGACCTCTCAGCTGGGACCCCCGCGGCGTCTTCTCTGTAACAGAGTAGCTGCCTATTTCGTGGATCTCAGTGGATCCAGGCCCTTCAAGGTCAGGGACTGTTTGACTCACCCAGGGCCCGGCTCAGTACATGTTCACTGGGGAGCTGTGCAGACCTGGGCCTAAGCTGACACGGGGCGCAAACTCTCACAGCTGTGGCCCACTCCCGTCCCCCATAGGCTCTTCGGACCCCTTCCTTCTCCCCTCTTTCTCCTGCCACAAGCCAGCACCCCAGCCTGCAGCCCTGCGGCTCCTCAGTCTTCATAGGCTGTCCCGTCCCAGCCTTGCCAGCAGCTTCTGGTCTCTTCGGGCAGACGGTCCCAGCAGGAGACCCACCCCCGGGGAGGGCTGCGCCCTAGTCACCCATCTCATCTCAGTCAGGGCCCACTGCTGACTCCTCGCTTCTGTGGAGGCCTCGGCTCTCTGCTCCCTGCGCTCTGAAGTGCTCATTGTTCTCAGCTGAAGTCTGAATATCGGTATTGGAGGCTTAGCAACCAGTGGGAGAGGGCTGCACGAGGGGGTGGGGGCAGAGAGCTGAGCCAGGCCCCTGCAAAGGGGGCCCTGCACCCTCGCAGGCTGGCTTCAGCCTGAATCCTAGGAGTGTTCTGGTCGCTGCTCAAATGAACCCGCACCTCTGCAACCCTTGTTCCTTTATCCTGTTTTAGATTTTCCGTGGCACTTACCTCTATAAATCTACATTATAGATTTGTTCATTGTCTGTCCTTCCCCATTAATATTTAAACT
Source organism: Ursus maritimus (assembly GCF_017311325.1). NCBI lineage: Eukaryota > Metazoa > Chordata > Mammalia > Carnivora > Ursidae > Ursus > Ursus maritimus. Next base: position 23,430,131 of record NW_024425563.1, on the reverse strand, counting down.
TCACAGGGGCGCCCTGGTGGCTCAGTCAGTTGAGCATCTGACTCTTGATCTCAGCTCAGGTCTTGATCTCACCATCGTGAGTTCGAGCCCCATGTTGGGCTCCATGCTGGGCGTGGAGCCTACTTAAAAAAAAAAAAAGTATATATATATATATACACAGACATATATACACACACACACATATATATTTAAACTACACAAAGGCAGAGGTAATGATTTATTGAAAGATTTAGTTCTGGATCAGGGTCCCCTGGGTGCCAAGTAGAGACTACAACAACAAAAAATGCCAAAGAGAGAGAGGAGAAAAAAACCCAAACCGGTGGAGCTTTCCACTGAAAATTATAAAACATAGAGGAATCCATTTTTGTTAATAAAACATATGAGGAATTTTTTTAAATAAAAATGAGGAATTCTAATGCTAAGAAAGACAACAAAATCTATAAACTCATGGTTTCTGCTCAGGTCCTGATCTCAGGGTTGTGAGATTGAGCCCCTCGATGGGTTCTGTGCTGAGCACAGAGTCTGCTTGAGATTCTCTCTCCCTCTCCCTCTGCCCCTCCTTCTTGCGTGCTCTCTCTCTCTCTAAAATAAATAATAAATCTTTAAGTACAAATTTTTCAAAAAGAACAAGACATTCAAATAGGCAAAATGAACCAAGAGGTGGGCTCTTGGAACTGAGGAAAAAAATTAGCCATTAAAAAATGTGATAGGATCTGGGGCGCCTGGGTGGCTCAGTCGTTAAGTATCTGCCTTCGGCTCAGGGTGTGATCCCGGCTATGGGATCGAGCCCCGCATCAGGCTCCTCCGCTATGAGCCTGCTTCTTCCTCTCCCACTCCCCCTGCTTGTGTTCCCTCTCTCGCTGGCTGTCTCTCTCTCTGTCAAATAAATAAATAAAATCTTTTTTAAAAAATGTGATAGGATACATTCCACAATTGAAACAAAGAGTATATTAGTGAATTTGAAGATAGTACAAAATAATTAGCCTAGAATGCAGGGGTGAGGTGAAGAGACTCAAATAAGAGCTAATTAAGACTCATGAATGATTGAAAGAACCTCTAACATATGAAATAGGCGTCTCAGAAGATGAGAAGGGAGAAGTGACATTTGGAGAGGTGAAGCTGAGAATGTCCTGGATAGAAGAGGAAATGAGTCCTGCGATGACCAGCGCACTCCAGTGTTGAGCAAGGTCAAGAAAACTAAGTGTACCCCTAGACACATGGTACCCAACTGCAGAGCATGGAGAATAATGAGACAATCAGAAACGCTATTGACTTAGTCCATTTGGGCTGCTATGACACGGTACCACAGACCGGGTGGCTTATAAAGGACAGGAGTCTATTTCTCACGGTTCTGGGGTTGGGGGTCTGAGATCACATGCCAGTGCGGTAGAGTGGGGGCACTCTTCTGGGTCTCAGACTTCTCGTCATCTCCTCACATGGTGGAAGGGGCAAGGGATCCCTCTGGAGTCTCTTAGAGAACTAATCCCACTCATGAGGGCTCCACCTTCATGACTTAAGCACCTCCTGAAGGCACCACTTCCAAATGCCATCACCTTGAAGGGTTGGGATTTCAACATCTAAATCGTATGGGGGCACAAACATTCAGACCATAGCAGCTTTAATAAAGAAAAATAAAATACACCTAGAGGCCCATCCATTAGACCCTCAGCCAACATCCCATTAGCAACAGTAGATGCCAGAAAACAATGGAGTAATATATTTAAAGCCCCGAGTTCATGCCCAGCTAGAATGTCATGCAGGAACAAAGACAAAATGAAGATATTTCCAGACATACAAAGACACAGAGAATTTACCTTCACTGGGATGTTCATCACAAGAAAGAGTAATTCAGCAAGAAGAGAAAGGAACTCAAAGGAAGATGTGGGATGCCATATGCAATGGAGGGCACAGACATTGATAAAATATGTTAGTAAATTCAATTAACTGCCAACTTTAAAAAGAAAGTTTTTGTGATTTAAAAAAGGTGAAACTTAAACTCTAAAAAGACAATAAAAAAACAGGAAGGGACAAGAAGTTGCTGACTCAGCAGGTCCAAGAAAGCCACACCACACACTGATGGTGGTCAGGTTGGGCACCCGCTCGTCCAGCCCCTAGCTTCCTCAAGGGACTCAGGAACAGGAAGCCCTGACATGGCTGAGACTGGGTATGACAGGTGGGGGTACGCAGGGATAAGTGGGTGAAAACTGTTCAGGAACCAGTTGGACCCTAGATCTCAGCCTCCCCCCTGCTTCAACTGCTGAGCAATGCCCATTCCCACACTGGCAGAAGTCTGGGGGATGACTTTTGGATGGAGAAAAATGGGTACGAGGGTATGAAGACTGTATCCAAGAAAGAAGGAATTTAGTTAATAAATGCCTTATGAATGAATGCAGAAACTGCCTTGCCTTCTTCCCTCCTAGGTTCCCAAGACGAAAGACCTAAAAAGGTGGCAACACGGGGCCACCACCAAATGGTCCATCAGAGGACACTACAAAGAAGCTCAGAGTTGACGCCACCACCTCCCGTACTCCCGTGGGCTCAGAGCTTCCAAACAGCTCTGTGGCCCCGGCTCTTGGTCATGAACACGCAAGCAAGGATCGTCAGCATCTGAAGAAAGCCTCTCACATGAAAGACAGGGGCCAAAACAACATTACAAGGCAAGCCAGCAGCAACAGACTAGGAAATCAGAAGAAAAAATAATAGAGCTATCATAAATACCGTCGGAAGCAAAGGAGCTTTTGCATCCATGAAGTGAGAATGGGATGCAGCTCGTCTCTTACCAAGAGCGAGCACAACTTCTGGCTCCTTCTGTAGAGATCAGCGCTGGAGAAACTGATGGGGAGAACACCAAGAAGGCTCTGAGGAGCCCCTGGGAACTGTTGGAGTTGCTCTCTTTGTGTCCCCTGTCATCACTTGGGGAGAAATAGTCCCTGCTCTGTGCACAGTAGCTGTGACTCGGACTTCTGGTCCAGGGTCAGCAGGAGTGAAACAGAAGCTCTCTGTGAGCAGCCAAGGAAAATAGAGATGAATCATTGCTGGATAATCTCTTCCCCAATCCTCACTCTGCACAGCCCCAGGACTGCTAAATTATGACCTACGAAGTGTCACCTCCTAATCCCTGGGGAGGTGTGTGTGTGTGTGTGTGTGTGTGTGATACAAGAAGTTGTTTTGTGGGGTGAGCACTGAGGTTTTCTGATGTCTGGGGCTCTCTGCCCAAAATCTCATCTGCCCCACCCCCCTGCCCACAGAGCTAATGGGGACCGACAAGCACAAAAGTCTGGGTGTCCTCGTTGCCTGACAGAGTAGCCAGAGCCCCAGGGGAAAATGAGCACTCAGGAGCACAAATATTTCAAAAGAAAAACAACATATTGGATTTCAGATTCCATCAGAAGCATAAATATTAGAACAGATGGGCCAAATTTTCTAATTAGCCTCATAAGCATTGAAAGATAAAGGAAGATATTAGTAGCATGAAACAAAATAAGAAAACATTAGAAAGAACCAAGCAGAAACACAGCACTGGGTATGAAAAATGTAATAGTTAAAATAAATATTAGAAATGGAAAATATGAGAGTTGAGATACCAGAAGAGACAGGGTGATTACCAGCTGAAAATGACTTGGAAGGTCAGATTGAGGAAATTCTCAAGAAAGAAGGAAAGGACAAAGAAATGGGGAATAGAGGGGCTCCTAGGTGGCTCAGTTGGTTAAGCATCTGACTCTGAATTTTGGCTCAGGTCACCGATCTCAGGGTTGTGAGATCCAGCCCCACATCAGGCTCTGTGCTGGGTGGGGAGCCTGCTTAAGATTCTCTCCTCCCCACCCCTCCCCCCCTAAAAAAAAGGGGGGGGAAGAAATGGAAAATAGAGAAGAAAAATGAAGAGATGTAGAAGGGGCAGGGAATTAGGCACCACTTTTGAAGAGAGAAGTGTCCAAGAACTGTGGATATTCTATCTACCACACTGGGGGTGGGTTTTTCTTCTTAATCCAGCTTGGGATAAATGAAGATTGATGTCTTTCATCAATTTTAGAAAATTCTCAGCTATAATCTCTTCAATTCTCTATTCTATTTTCTCCTCTTGGGCTCTTGTCAAACATACACCAGATTATCTCATAATATCTCGTAAGCTCTTTTATAGTTTCCATGTCCTTGTCTGGACTGAATTATCGGTAATTCCTCATATTGATCTTCTAGTTCACTAATCTTTCAACTAAGTCTTCAGTTGGGTCTAATCTGCTAATCAGCCCTGAATTTTTTTATTTTAAAGTTAGATTTTTCATTTCTGAAAGTACTACATGTGTATCAGCATTGGTCAGTTCTCCCCGGTTTTGATAATCTTTCATTGCAGCTCATTTCTGTGATTTGGTCTCTCATTTCTTTATACTCCCTACATGGTTACTCTATCCCTCTATCTAATGATTCCAGTATCTGATATCCTAAGAGACTTAACCCTCTTGTTGATTGTTTCTCCTGACTCTCATCCATGGGAATTTGCTTTCTTTGGAGACTTCTTTTTTTTAGGATTTTATTTTTAAGTAATCTCTACCCCCAGTGTGGGTTTTGAACCCACAACCTCGAGATCAAGAGCCTCACACTCCACCATCTGAGCCAGCCAGGCACCCCTGGAAATTTTTTACTATGAGTTCACATTGATAGACATTAAACCTTTGGGTGGAAACCTTTGGGCCCTAATTGAGGATGAATTTCTCCGGAGAAGGTTTGCGTTTGCTTTGGCTGGATGCCGAGCAGTGTACCAAAACAGGGCTGCCAACTTTGAGGGTCCCACCTTATTGTAGGGGTTTGAGTTTAGGTCATCCTGGCTGCTGACCAAAAATTTATCTTGCATCACTTACAAGCATGGACATGTGCACTCAGGGCAATCTTATCTCTGCCATATGCATGGAATGTCACACTTTGGTTTCAGCTCACATGGTCCCCTGGAGATTTCACTTAAACTCCTGCAGGACAGAGCTGATGGTGGCAACAAGACTTGTCAGGGTATCCGGGCTGCTACTTCCAGAAGTGAAAGTCCCAGGAATCATTTACCATGAAAATATCCAGAAAAAAAATAGAACTAACAAAGAGAACTCAGTAAAGTTGCTGAAAGAGTTTGACATTAAAAAAAAGCATAATATTTCTATACACAAGTAATAACCAATTAGAAAGACAGAAAAAAAGTCATTCACAATTGCAATAAACTTTAAGGCACTTAGGAATAAATCTAACAAAAGATGTGTGAGACCTTTATGGAGAAAAATCACAAAATATTATTGAAGAACATAAAAGAAGATCTGAATAAATGGAGATTTTTAAATGTTCATGGGCAATATTCATGGGTTGGAAGATACTACCATAAAGGTGTCAGCTCTTCTGAATTTAATCTATAAATCCTATAGGGTGCAAAAGAAAATTCCTATGAAATTTTTTGTGGAACTTGACAAGCTTATTCTAATATTAATATGGAAGACCCCCCCCCCCAAAAAGGAAAGTTAAGACAGTTGTGAAAAGGGATGGGGATAGGGAGGGGGAAACTTTCCATACGAGATATGAAGATTTATTATAAAGTCCTACTAACACAGTGTGGCATTAGCACAGGGACAGAAAAGTAGCCCCATGGATGCAAACAGACTAGGGTCCAGCAAATAAACCTACTCATATTTGGAAATCTGATATATGAGAGAGGCTGCATTACATTAGCTGGGAAAAGAAGGACTATTTTATAAATGATGCTGGGACAAATTATTATCTTTATTGGATAATCAATCATCATAGATATCAGACAAAATTCTTTGTAAATTAAAGACTTCAATGTGAAAAGCAAAACTTCATAATTCTTAGAAGAAAGCAGAGTAGAATATCTTTGTGATTTCGGGTTGGGAAGATATGGATATCTAAACAAGACACAAAGCTCCCCATTGCAGAAAATGATTGATAAACTTGACCTCATTAAAATTAAGAACTTTTCTACAACAAAAGATACTATGAACACAGTTAAAGACAAAACGCAGATTGAAGACGTTTTTTGCAATGCAAATAGCCAGCAATGAGTTAGCATCTAGGATATCTTAAGATGTCCTCCAAGTCAATTTTTTAAAAAAGACACAATAAAAAATGACAAATGATGCAAGCAGGCACTTTGAACGGTGGGAGCCCAAATGGTCAATAAGCCAACCTGAAAAATGGCTCGACATCAAAAGTCATCAGAAATTGCACATTAAATATACATTTAGACATTTAGAATTAATGTACGTTTACATGTTTAAGGGTGTAAATCTGTATAATCACTTTCAAGGGCAATTTGGGAAAATCCAGCAGTGCTGAGGGGTTTGTCCTTACTCCCAGCAATCCCGCTCCAGGGCAGATTCCCCAGGGAAATCACTATGCAGATGCATAAAGAGACTATAAACAGGACCGCTCACCCCAGCACTGTTTGCAATAATGAAAAACTGGAATCACGGGAGAATGGATAACAGAACACAGGGCTGCTATCACAGTAAGTGAACAAGAGCTATATATATCAATGTGCATGTCTCTGAAACCACAGGGTCTAAATCAAGTAAGTAACAGAAAAAAATGCATGCTGTCTAATGCCATTTATAAAAAGTTCCGAAATATGCAAAACTAGTCTATATATTGTTTATGGTTATGGTTACAACATAAATTTGTAGGAAAAGTATAAAACCATGGATGGGAAGTAAATACAAAAAAATGTTAAAAATTGATAAAGCTGAGTATTTGATAAAGTGGGCACATGGGCGCTTTATTAGAGTATGCTCTTTACTTGTCTCAGTTTTTGAAATATTTATCTTTGAAATAAAAAGAGCACTCCATAGCTGTGGGGGTGGCTTTAGCAGTAGTGGGAGTGAGAGGTGGTGGGTGGCTGGGGGAGGGGTGTGGAGAGATGGGGACGGAGGATGAGCTTTAGATATGTCCTTGTGGATGTGGGTCTGTTTTTACTTTGTTTTGTTTTGTCTTGAACAGCTATGTGGAGGCTAAGTAAAAATTTTAGGTCTGACAATTTCAAGGGTTGTCACTGAAGTCAGGAAATAGCGCCCTTGCACAGCGCTGGCCCGGGTCTAAGTCCGTTCCGTGGTTTTGTTGGCAATCCAGTCGTAGCTGTCAAACTCATGTGCAGGGAGACCCATGCAAGGACCTTCAGTGTGGCAACAATCCCAGTGTCCCGCCAAGGAAAGACGGATAAGTAGACTGCGGGAAGTGTGTCAGGGGAATCCTATCATACCTACCTTAGGTCTTTGCCAGACTAATCCCTTGAAATCTTGAGAAGCTTAACAAAAAGCTTCTGCACAGCAAAGAAAACTATCAACCAAATGAAAAGCAACCTACAGAATGGGAGAAGATATTTGCAAATCATGTATCAGATAAGGGATTAATATCCAAAATACATAAAGAACTCCTACAACTCCATAGCAAAAAAAAAAAAAAAAATCCAATTAAAAAATGGGCAGAGGAACTAAATAGACATTTTTCCAAAGAGACATACCAATGTCCAGAAAGCACATAAAAGGATAAAAAGGTGCTGAACATCAGGGAAATGCTAATCAAAACTGCGATGAGATATGACCTCACACCTATTAGAATGGCTATCATAAAAATGACAACAGATAGTGTTGGAACTGTTGGTGGGAATGCAAACTGGTGCAGCCACTATGGAAAACAGCATGGAGGTTTTTCAAAAAATTAAAACTAGAACTACCATATGATCCAGTAATCATACTTCTGGGTTTATATTCAAAGGAAATGAAAACAGGATATCAAAGAGATATCTGCACTCCCCAAGTTCATTGCGGCATTATTCGCAATAGCCAAGATGTGGAAACAACCTGTGTGTTCGCCAAGAGGTGAATGGATAAAAAAGATGTGAGATACATGGATACATACATACATATGTAAAACGAAAGATTATCCAGCCATTTGCAGCAACATAGATGGACCTTGAGGGCCTTATGCTAAGTATAATAAGTCAGACAGAGGGCGCCTGGCTGGCACAGCGGTTAAGCGTCTGCCTTCGGCTCAGAGCGTGATCCCGGCGTTATGGGATCGAGCCCCACATCAGGCTCCTCCGCTATGAGCCTGCTTCTTCCTCTCCCACTCCCCCTGCTTGTGTTCCCTCTCTCACTGGCTGTCTCTCTCTCTGTCGAATAAATAAATAAAATCTTTAAAAAAAAATAAGTCAGACAGAGAAAGACAAATACTGCATAGTATCACTTATATGTGGAATCTAACAAACAAACAAAAAGAGTCAAACTTTTGAAGTAGAAAAAGTGGCTGCCGGGGGCTGGGAGGAGGAGAAGTAGAGAGAGGTTGGTAAAAGAATACAAACTTACACCCATAAGATGAATAAGGTCTAAGGACCTAATGTGTAACACTGTGAGTATAATTGATAACACTGCATTGTATAATTGAAATTTGCTAGGAGAGTAGAACTTCAATGTTCTCATTAAAAAAATAATAATAATAAATAGGGGCACCTAGCTGGCTCAGTTGGTAGAGCGTGCAACTCTTGCTCTCGGGCTTGTGAGTTTGAGCCCCATGTTGGCTGTAGAGAATTACTTAAAAAAATAAAATCTGAGAAAAAAAATAGATGTGTGAGGTGATGGATTGATTAGATGGAAGAATCCTTTCACATGTATACATACATCAAATCATCACAACGTACACTTCAAATATCTTATAATTTTGTCAATACCTCAATAAAGCTACAAAGAGTGAAATCGTCCATTTTCCATGATACGAAATACAAATACTCACGTAGAGTCATTTGTCATCTGACTCTTCTTATGGTGGCTTTTGCTTTACAGACTGTTTTTTACTTCTACATACCCAAATCTATCAACCTTTTTTTTTTTAAAGTAAGTAATCTCTGTGTCCAATGTGGGGATTGAACTCACAACCCCGAGATCAAGAGTTACCCTCTACCAACTGAGCCAGCAGGTGCCCCTATCCATCTTTTCTTTTATGCCATCTAGGTTTTGTTTTGTACTTTAAAAGACCGTCTTCACTCTGAGTTATAAAAACTTCTCCTATGGCCAAAAAAAAAAAAAGGAGTTCGATCAATATGTATCAATATGGGCAGATCTCAAATGATCGTGTTCAGTGAGAAAAAAAACAAGGCGCCAAATGATACGTGCAGCGTAACACTGGCTTATGTAACTAAAAACGGCAAAACAGTTACATATTTTCTGTGAACACAATTATGTACATAAAATGCATTTTTAACAATTGGAAGGAACTCGCGGAATTCATAATAGTGTTTCTCCTGGTGGTGGGAGATTAGAACCGGCTGGTCGTGGAAGTCAGGGGAGACGTTGGCTTTAGTCATTATGCCTCCGTTTTCGTGGTAAAGGACACCGTGTGCCTATGTTGTTTATATACTTCTTAACGGTGTAAACATAAAATGCAAGAAGGAAAAGCACAGATGCCAGAATGTCTTACAGAGGTGATTTCTTGGGGGCGAGAGTAGAGACAATGACATCTTTTTCCTTGCATTTTTGGGGTATTATTTTAACGTAGTATTGGAACGGTTTGCCACTGAGGGAGATTATGAAGAGCAAATTAAGCGTCACATACACACTGTCCTGTGGACTCAAGGGCGCGTTACGGTAACGGAGTCTCAATACGCATTTGCTGATTTGGAGGCAGAGAAGGGGCGGCAGCTGCTTTGGAGAAGCCTTGTGGCCGCGTGGAGCACACCCTGCTGTCTTCTGCGGTGCTGGGGACGTGGGCGTGGGTGCGTGGGTGGAGGTGGGCGCTGGGACCTCGGCAGAGTGGGGATGGGGTCGACTGCTGTCAAGAATCCAAACTTTTGAGGAAGACTCACTTGGGTTCAATTTCTTACTCCACCTCGAAGTAGCTATACACATTGCAGGCAGATCACTTAAGCTGCCTGAGCCTCAGTTTCCTCATCTGTAAAATGGGGGCGGTGATGCTCACCTGGCAGAGGTGCTGGTGATCACGGACCCAGCTCTGGAAACCTTAATCTTGGTTAGTTGCATCCTCCAAATACCCACCCTTCCCACCCACGCCCGTCAAGAGTTCACAATCCTGCCCCCTTCTTTCCTGGGGCTTGAAAGGGGTACAGAAAGGTTGGGGGGCAGGGAGGGACTGTGTGGAGGACATTGAGGCAGGAAAGCCAAAAGGTGAATTGTGCAAAGCATTGGCTCTGCTGGTGGTCATCAGGCTGGGGTGAACGCTGGCCGCTCTTTCCAGGTAGGGCTCTTCCTCTTCTTAGGAAACTACTCTCAGGAAACCCTTCTCCCTCTTTTATTTCAGAAAAACACTTGATGGCTCACCCACCTAGGACTCGTGGCCCCTCTGGGAAGGTGGAAGCCCCCTACCCTTGCAGAGCGGCAAAGAAAGGGCAGGCAAAGGGAAGAGACCCTCAACTCTCACACCCGCAGCAAAAGGAACGGAGACCACGCACTGCTTGGCAGGTAACAGGTGCCCACCAGATCACGGCCAAAGTGCCTTTCTCCAAACACCGGGGCAAGCAAGCGATATCGACAGGTATCCCACAAATGGAAGAATCGCTGATTTAAACAAAGTTAAACGGGCTCATTGAGGGATTTGTCGGAGTCTTAAATTCTACTGCACCTTGTGGGTTTCTGTGGAGAATTTTACACAAGAGGACTGCACACGGCTCCCTTGACTTCCTGCACAGTGGGGCTCTTGCTCAAAGAATATATGTTAAGTGTCTTGTGGAGCCAGAGTCCCAGAACACCGTATCAGAAGTAGATGATGTGATTGGATTATAGCAATTTTGATGATCTTTCTTTGCCTTATGAAACCCTGGGCTTTTAGACTGACTGAGGGTGGGAAGGCCCCCCCGAGCCCAAAGTGCCCAATTTCATCCGGAGGGAGGGGACAGGGCAGGGGTCCATATTCAAATCATCTGGAGAACTTCCGCCAACACCACCTTCACCTCCCTCTCCCTATCTGGCTGAGCACCCCGTGGCCTGGGTTCTTTTTTTTTTTTTTTTTTTAAGATTTTTTATTTATTTATTTGACAGAGATAGAGACAGCCAGCGAGAGAGGGAACACAAGCAGGGGGAGTGGGAGAGGAAGAAGCAGGCTCACAGAGGAGGAGCCTGACGTGGGGCTCGAACCCGGAACGCCGGGATCACGCCCCGAGCCGAAGGCAGACGCCTTAACCGCTGCGCCACCCAGGCGCCCCTGTGGCCTGGGTTCTTGCCCTCTTCCCGGAATCTCTATCTTTCAAATGTAGGGCCTGGTGGAAGGTAGGTCCTTAGCACATGTTGTTTTCACCATAATACAATTCTTCACCCTGGCATTGTGTTTAAAGAATTTTCTTATTTCTATGGTGGGGTAGATTAAAGTTTCTCAGCTTTGAAAAATAGACGATTGTGTTTGGCAAGTTGGGGGGGATATACTTGTTAATGTTTACTTAACGAAAAATGCCAGACATAGGTAAAAGTAGAGGGAATTGTTTGATGAACCCAGTGAGGGGTTTTGCTCACAAGTTTGGGTCAGCTTCTAACTTGTTGAGTGGGACTTCCAAGCTGAGATTTTTACTTTATTTATTTTTTTGAGAGAGAGAGAGAGCCTTGAGCTGGGGGGGGGGGGTCGGTGGGGTAGAAGGAGAGGGAGAGAGAGAATCTTAAGCAGGCTCCACGCCCAGTGTAGGAGCCAACACAGGGCTCAGTCTCAAGACCCTGAGATCCTGACCTGAGCCAAAGTCAAGAGTCAGATGTTTAACCGAATGAGCCACCCAGGCGCCCCCCCAAGATTTTTTAAAATTAAACCTTTAATTTTGAGATAATTATAGATTCACATGTACTCGTAAGAAATGGTACAGAGAGATCCCATGTGCTCTTTACCCAGTTTCCGTCAGTGGTAGCATCTTACCAAACTGTAGCACAAAACCACAAACAGGAAAGTGACTTTGACCATCTACTGTGAAAGTGACAATCTACTGATGTTGTGATTTTCCCAGTTTTCCATGTACCTCTGTGTGTGTGTGTGTGCACGCACGTGTGCATGTGTGCTTAGGTCTGCACAATTTCATCACATGTGTACCACAGTCGAGATACAGAACAGTCCTATCCCCACAAGGATCCCCTTCTCCCACATCTCCAGTCAGGGATTTTGAGTGCATCATGTGAGAGATTAAGGAGAGGGGAGAAAAAGGGCAAGACCCAGTGTGACAAAATAAGAAATAGATATTTGATCTCTGTCCTGATTCCTGGCACAGAGCTCCTAGAACCCTTGGAATTTCCTAAGAGATAGGGATGCTAGGAGCATCTTTTGTGCTAACATTTGGTCTTTGACCCAGAGCCCCTAAGCCCCCTGGAATTTCCTGGGTAATAGGAGCATTTTTATTCTAATGAGGCGATTCTTGGTGGGCCCTTGGATAGGGGCTGGCCATAAGAGAAACTAAACCATAATAAAAAGCTTAGAACTTTCCACCCATGTCCCATCCTCTGGAGAAGGGAGAAGTGTTGGAGACTAAGTTAATCATTGATCTTGCTACACGATGAGGCCTCCACAAAATCCCTGAAGTATGGGGTTCAGAGAGCTTCCATGTTGGTGAACACATCCCCGTGCTGGGAGGGTGACATACTCCAACTCCATGGGGACAGAAGCTCTTACATTTGGGACCTGTCTATACCACGCCCTGTTCTGGCTGTTCTCTGTATCCCTTACCATTTCCTTTGTAATAAACCAGCAAACATAAGCACGTGCTTCCCTGCATCCTAAGCTGGGATGTATCAAACACGAGGAGAGGGTTATGGGAACTCCCAATTTGTAGCCAAGTTGGACAGAAGTGCGAGTAACCTTGGACCCCCTACTTGGCGATTGGCGTCTGAAGTGGGAGTTATCTGGTGGGACTGAACCCTCAGCCTGTGGGGTCTGCAGTAACCCCAGGCAGTTAGTATCGGAATTGAATTCTAGAACATCCAGTTGTGTCCAGAGAATTGGAGAATGGGTCATCACAGGTAAACCGTCCCCCACATTTGGTGTCGGAAGTGTTGGGAAGAAAGAAGAAGCAGTGAGTGTTTTGTCTTCCGAGGAGCTGCAGTGGGAGAGGTACTTTATGGAAAGAAGAGAGAAGATTAAAGAAGGTTTTCAGATGTGCAGTGAGTGATGCGGCTTCTCCGTTTCCCCCCAAATCTGAAGAACCACCCATCAATTCGTTTAGAGTTGGATTTGGCTGGGAAGGGTGTGCCGAGGTGCTGGCTCACATTCAAGTGAAATCTCAGCCAATCCCCACCACGACCTAGACAGGGATGGGCAGCAGGTATTATCTCCATATTTGAAAGCAGACGAAAAATTGAACAGAAGGGAATTGCCCAAGGTCACACAGCAGGTAGGCAACAGGCTCTGGGAAAATCCAGGTTTTGAATGTACGGGCTCATGTCTGGCTCAGTCCATCAAGACGAAAACAGAAACAAACTCAAAGTGGCCCAGTGGGAACTCCTGCTTGCCCCAGCTCTGCTCCTTCCCAGGGATTGCTCAGTGAATGGAGCCACCACGAAGTCCTCCTTATCTCATGTCCTGCTCTCACCCCCACATCTTGTGAACCAGCATGCCCTGAGCCCTAGCACATCTGGGGAACCCTTCTCATCACCTCCACCGTAACCACCCAAGTCAAGTCTTATCACCTCCTGATGGATTATTTTGCAAAGCCTCCTAAATAGTTTCTGGTTTTCTTTTTAAAGTAAATTCTACCCCCAACATGGGACTCGAACTCACAACCCCAAGATTAAGAGTCACATGCCTTAGGGACTGAGCTGGCCAGCCAGCCAGTTGGCGGGGGGGGGACGGTTAACTAGTTTCTTTGCTTCACCTGTTGTCCAGCCTGAGTGATCTAAGCCAGGGGATTTGGGCCAACTCTAGCCTGCAGGCCAAATCTGCTCCATGAGTTTAAAATGATTTTTATGTTATTAAACGGTTGGGAAAAAAATGCCAAAGAATAATATTTTGTGACACATGAGAATATGAGATTCAGATTTTATTGTCTATCTGTGAATTTTATAGGAATACAGTCATGCTCAATACATGTTTATGTATTGCCCGTGGCTCCTTCCGCAGAGCTGAAGAGTTGCCACAGCAATCATAGGGCCCCACAAAGTCTAAAATCATCACTATCAGGGCCTTTACAGATGTTTGCCCACATCGCACCCTCCCCAATCTCCTCTGTAGACTTCCTCCTCCTCCCGGGGGAGACCAGTTGTCCCGAAGGTGCCTGCCCACCTCTCTGACTCATCCCCCTCTCCTCTGACCCCACCAGCACCACCGCACTCAAGTGCTGGCTTTGGGTCTCCTTCCCCCATTCATTGTATGCACTCACCTTTCCTCCTCAGAAATGCTGTTTCTCTGTCACGATGCTCTTCTGCTCTTTGCATAACTGCCTTCTTTTTCACCACATCTCCACTTTTGTGTCACCTCTTCAGAGAGGCCTTCCTTGGCCACTTCCACCCGTGTGCTTCCATCTCAGTCCCCGCTCATCTCCTGCATTGCACTTTTGTCTACTTGTGTATCTCCTGTCAGCCCCACCAGGACAGAAGGTCCATCTGGGAAGAGCACATATTAGATACTCAGTGATTGTTTGCTAGTAAATGAATAAATGAATGAATGAACGTGAGGCCTTTCTTGGCCTGGGAGCTCTGTGCCCAGTTCCCTAGCAGGGTGACTTCTGTCTGCTGGAGGGACCTATTCTCATCAACTCCTCCTCAGGGTTTTTCCTCCTCTTGGCCCCACTGCTTTTATTAACCACTATGAGTTTCTTTTTCCAAGGAAGTTGTCAGCCTAAGGTCATCACTCTGCAAAGAATAAAGGAGAGAGAGGGTACTTAACCAGTTTATGTTTCCCCTTCTCAGCAGGTGAAAGAGCTCTTTCTTCTACTATCAAGAGCCCCAATCCATAAAAAAGATTAGTCATGTAAACATGTACAAATAGAAAAGTTTCAACTCACTTCTTTTTCTAAGTAACAGGAAACAACCTCAGCCAATGGCCATGGCAAATTGCAATGTCACAGACAGATGGGAGTATGACTATATGAAAGGTACAGTGGCCAGGGTAGATTGTGCCCCAGGAAAACAACAATCCCCAAATCTTAGCATCTGAAAACAACACAGCTTTATTTCCTGCTCATATTACCCTTCTGGAATGGGTTGATGGAGACCATCGAACATGGCGGTCACCGAGGAACCCAGGATGGCAGAGCAGCTGCCAACTTGAATGTTGCTGGTTGCTGTGCCAAAACGGGAGCTTAAGTGCTCTGATGGAGAAGCGCAGAGCACTTCCAGCCGCTAGCCAGAGCTAGTCACGTGTGCTCAGCTCCGTCACGAGGGACAGGAGTGCAATCCTCTCCTGCGCCTGGAAGGCAGAGGGTTGGGAGTATTTGATGAACAGCAGTAATGACAACCACACAGGGTGAAGAAAATTCGTTCTCTTTAGAGGAAAAATAAGACCAGGGAAGGAGAAGGGAGGGCAAGAAAGATAGGAGCTGAGGAAGAAAGGCCTCAGAGGCTCCCACAGGCACGCCAGTCAACCTAGCAACTCTGGTCACACTCGTTTGTTCACCTGAGCTGTAAGTTCTGTGTGTCATCTATTGTCATGGTGTTTGAAAAGCTCACTATGCACTATTCGGAGCTCTTCAACTACTCCTTTATTCGGAGCTCTTCAACTACTCTTTACTCTTACGCATTTATAGCACCCTTCCAAATGGGTGAGTCACAGCAATCCTCCTCAGGTAAAATTATTCTCCAAGCCCTCGCTTCGGTGAACAGCACCATATAGTCCCTGGGCGACAGGCCACACCAAGCCATGAACTCGGTAACAGGCACAGTTGCTCACAGTACCCACGCGTACCTAGCACTCATGACTGCAGATCGGTAAAAGACGACTCCGATTTCTCTTTAGGGTTGACCCTAAAATGTGTTTTCCATTTACACCTGACCCCTCCAGTTCGGTCAGTAACTTCCCTTGGAGCAGGGTTGTTCAACAGAACTTTCTGCGTTGATGGAAATATTCTGCGCCTGCACTGTCCCATATGCTAGTCACCAGGTACAAAAGCTGGTCATGGTGTGTTGGATTCCAATAGCTCCTTCTGACTCATGCTGCCTTGCTTCAGCTCTCCTATCCAGGGAAGATGTCTAGACTGTTCCTTATATGAGTGGCCTCTAATTAGATGAGGGGGTGGACTGCTGGTCAAGAGGTATTCTTCCATCCACAGGCTGGCCTCAGCCCTGGAAGATGGCCCGCAGGCACGGAGTCTTTGAAGGAGCAGTGGCGATCGGCTAAGCCTACCAGGCTGCCTCCCCTGGAATTTTAAAAGCGTCAGCCAATCAGCAGTGAGAGGAGGCGGGAGCAGGCAAATAGACAAGAAGTGGTTAAGAGAAATGGGTTCCTGACAGCTGTGAGGCTTCTAATCTAAGTTTCCAGCCGCAGAGATCCTTAAACAAACATAGGAATAAAGTACCCTTTCCCTTAAGGCGGACGCAGTGACTATTTGTTCTTTGCTTCAAAAGAAATTAGGTAAAATTCCTCCAATTCAGGGTCTCTCAACCTGGCACTATGGATATTTGGGGCTACTTCATTCTTTTTTGTGGGGCTGTCCCGTCCATTGCAACATCTTTGGCTTCTGGGTGCCAGGAACACTACCCACCCACCCTCTGCCAGTCATGATAACTAAAAATGTCTCCAAACCTCGCCAAATGACCCCTGGTGGGCGGGTGGGGGGGAGGACAAAAATCTCCACTCCCCACCCCTGGAGAATCAACCCTGTGGAACTGTATCCCAAGCCGACCTCCTCTGGCCTCCTTGAGGACAAAAAGATAAAAGCAGCCCCGTTTATTCCTAGCAAATTCACAGTTCTCCCTCCCTCTCTTCTCCAGGCTAAATAAAGATAGCTTTTTTAGTCTTTTTCCTAGAGTCTGTTTCACAGATATTGATGGCGACATCTAAAGATGAGACTGGAACCATTTGGTTGAGAGGGACTCTGTTCCCTTAACTCTACCTATTTATAGGGACAGGGGAACAGACACATCCCCGCAGCCCTGTGACAGTGGCAGCTCTGTGGTCAAGGAAGTAGCACCTCGCAGAGCTCGGTGCTGGAGCTCAGAGCCGTTCTTCCCGTGAGCTGATTCAGACCTGCTGAGCCAACAAACTGCTAATTTACAAAAAAAGAGGGAGATGATCCTTCAAGGCCATGGACATTGATCTCTCCCCATCCCTCTGAGTATTCCAACCGTTTCTGTGGTCTCTCCCCCTGGTATTCTCACAGATACCTCAAACTCAATCAAAACCAACCTCCTTGTCTTCTTCCTCAAATCCATGCTTTCTCTGTTGTTTCCAGTGTTTTCTATTGCGTCCACCTAATTCCTCAAATCAGAAGCCTGAGAGCCATCCTCTGAACAGATGTGAAAGGAAGAGAGCGATACAAGAGTCTGGAGAGCAAGTTGGTGGCCAACTCCTGGAGAATTCTGTGCACGGTGCTCAGGCTTTTGTTGTTGATGGCTGCCTGCCCTTGCTCATCAGCCATCTCCTCACGAACGGCCCACAGCTTGACTTGCATCCCATCAAGCCACTCTAAATGTTCCCACCATATTCACACATCCCACCCGCGGGGAGGGGTTTATATAGGGTGTGTACCCCTGAGGGTCAAAATCTTGGCGCCATCTTAGAATTCTACCTCCCACGGCCCCCAAGTCTGGACCCTTCTGCCCCTGTTTCAAACTCAGCATATTCAAGAACAAATACTTTCCGAAACTGACTCCATGTTTCAGCTTCACCATTTAAGGAAATGAGGCAATGGCACAGACTTGAGCTCTCCCCCACTATCTAAATCCCTCTTTTTTTTAGAAACAGAATCTACTTCTACCATAGCTGATATCTCAGCATTTTTAGCCGGGTACTTAGAAAAGGTCACTTAGGAAACAAAGACCACACTTCTTTGCATCTCTTGCAAATAGGTGTAGCCATAAGACTAACATCTGGACAGTGGAAAATAAGTGGAAGTGATGAGTGGCAGCTGTGAGGAATCTTCCTCAAGTGACCCTGGCTCTTGCCTTTTGCCAGTTCTTCCATCCTTTCTCCATATGGATGCCGGAACTCAAGTGCCACCAGCTGGTACCATGAGAATAAAGACCACACCCCAGGATGGCAGATGAGTGAGTTGTCAGAAGCCTGGATCTCCAAGAGCCTTGTGGAACAGGGCTGCCTTCCCAGCTTTGAACTGCAGACCTCTGGACCTGCAACCGGGAGAGAAATAAACTTCTATTGTGTTTAAGCCATTGTTGATTTGAGTGTCTGATACTCAGAGTTAAATATAATCCTAACCACACAGGGGTTATTTCTTTAGTCCCGCTAGACTTGAGAACTTAAATTTATTTTTCTCCCCTCAATCCTCTAAGCTCTTATGTCCACCAAGGTCCTAAGTCCTGGTGATTCTTCCTTTGCGCTTCACCTCACACTCACCCCTTCTTTTGCAATTTCCACTGCCTCTTCTGATCCCAGCCTGTTCTCTTGACTCCATCTGTCTCCCTCCAAGCAAGGCTGCACAACCTCCAGATTCCTGAGGTCTCACATCCATCATGTCACTCCTCATCCTTAAACCCTAAAACCCGGGCTCCTGTTGTGCATAACAGGATGAAGCCCCAACATTTCACCCTGTCATTAAACGGTTCCATAACATAGCCCCAACGTTATTAGCTTCTCCTTCTTCTTATACAGATCTTCCCCAACATCCAGGAGAGTCCCCAGACAGCCCATTCCATTCTTCACTTTGTGCTGGAGATCCTCAGCCCTGGCCACACATTAGAATCATCGAGAGCCACTGAACATTACCAGTGCCCAGCACGTTAGCACTCAACACGTGAAGGCGTTACCTCCTCTGAGCCACAGAGCAGCTCTATGTGGTGTAAGTACTCTCATCACCATCATTCCACAGAAGAGAAAACAAGAAACTTAGGAAGTTGAGGACATTACTCCTGGTCAGATGGCCAGTGAGTCAGGAGCCAGGATTCCAACAAAAAGGACTTCCCTCTAAACCACTACTGTGTAGTCCCTTGGACTATACTACAGATAATTATGAATTAAAAATAATTTGGGCACCTGGGTGGATCCGTTGGTTAAGCATCTGCCTTCAGCTCAGGTCATGATCCCTGGGTCCTGGGATCAGTGGGGAGCCTGCTTCTCCCTCACCCACTCCCCCTGCTTGTTCGCGCGCTCTCTCTCTGTCAAATAAATAAATACAATATTTTAAAAATTAAAAATAATTTCTGATAGCATGGAATATGATTAATTGCTAACAAATGACAAAATACAAATGAACATTTAAAAACTACAAATGGAGGCGCCTGGGTGGCACAGCAGTTGGGCGTCTGCCTTCGGCTCAGGGCGTGATCCCGGCGATCTGGGATCGAGCCCCACATCAGGCTCTTCTGCTATGGGCCTGCTTCTTCCTCTCCCACTCCCCCTGCTTGTGTTCCCTCTCTCGCTGGCTGTCTCTATCTCTGTCAAATAAATAAAATCTTTAATAAATAAATAAATAAATAAATAAAAACTACAAATGTCTGGTCCTCACCAGAGACCAGGGGAATCGGAATTTCTTGGGAGTGGGGCCTGAATATCTTTCAGATTTATCCCAAGGTGATTCGAAGGTGCAGCCAGAGTTGAGACCCACTGCTTTATGCAGTTGCTCTCACGTACCTGCCTTCCTTTTATTCCCTCTCCCCATTCCAGGTCCTACTTACCTTTTGGTGTTCAGTCCAAGTGTCAGTGTGTAGCTGGCCAGCTTTCTCCAGCCTGAGTGATCCCTTTGCCGAATGTTGGTTGCAAAACTTGTCCACACCAGCTGGGCTGGCACCTATTCTACCTCTCGGTTTGAATCCAGCTCTTGGCTTTATGCCACTGGATCCTTGGCAGGTTTTCCAAATTTAATCATTTGCTGCTCAGCTACCTCCACCTCTGCCCCAAAGAGCAAAAGCACAATTGCTCCTCTATCCGAAGCAAGACCTGAACTTAGGGTCCTGCAAAGTTGTAACCTTGGCTCAGCGCTCCCGTCCCAGCGACTGGAAACCAGGAAGATATGGGGAAACAGATTGTGGTTAAGTGAAAGGAACACCAGCACAGTGGAGGAGAAGAATGTGGACAAGGATTTTCCAGGACTCTCAGATTCAGATATGGAAGTTGGCAAAATGATGATGGGGATGATGATGCCTCTAGAGAACAGGTTGGACCCATGTACTGGGAGATGTTGAGAGCAAAGCCAAGGCAGGGCCTGGGATAATATCTGATGGTCAAGGAACAGGAACTGAGAGGGTAATTTGAGTAAAATTGAGAAGGAGGCATGTGACTAATTGAAGTTGTTGAATGACTGAATGAATGGATTTTCACCTGTGTTGTTGGGAAGAATTTAGGGGCTGTGACATTCTTGCTTAATACAGAAGGCTGCCAGCCAAGAGAAGCTAAGAAGGCATTAGATGGAGGGCCTTTTGGGAAGGAGAGAGCCCATGGCCACCAGAAGCTCAGCCAGCCAGAGGCCAGATCCAAAGAGAGCAGCCCACTCTGCCACTTGACCATCTGTAGCCCCCAGGTTCAAGGGTCTTGGGGCTCCTGTTGGCTGGGTCAATTTTTACTGAAGAGAAGGGTATGGCCATGTCTTGCTGACAAACCTGCTTGAGTATTCCATTCCACCATGAAGCAGGTGATGAAAAGAGTCTTAGGGAGGGGGCATTACTTCTGTTGAATAACATGATAACTTAATGGCAATACTGGAATTCAAAGTCAATTTTCCTAATTCCAGTCCGGGGCTCTTTCTTCTTGACTCTGTGGCCAAGTTAGTCACTTTGCCTTTGCAGGGCTCGGAACAAGACTGCCACCGGGAGACTGAGGGGAGGGGGGGCTCTCTTCCTGGCCTATCTGTGTTCAGCAGAAGGTTCCAAGTCTTCTCTGACCGAACGTGTTCTTGCAAAAAAGCGGAGGCTGAGTGTGACACGGAGCAACCTCTGGGGTGATCGCCGGCAGGCTCTTCCCTAGGTCACTGGCCTTCTGGTCCCATTGCCATCAACATCACACAGTGAGGTCAGCCCCTGCCTTCTGGGCCCCATGGGAGGCCTGGCATGAAGATCAACTCTGCAATGAAACCTGCTGCCCACATGATCAACAATATCTTGATCTTCCCGGGTTGGAGCTGGAGGAGGGTGGAGGTCTATTCCAGAGTGTCACTGAATGGGAAAGACCAGCCAAAGTGGTCGACATATCAAAGAAATCTTTCCAAGGGACTCCCCATTCCTACAGCTCTGCTGGGGGGAGTCATGACTACTTAAGTTTGAGCAACCCCCACCCACACTGGGTCCTACACCAGTCCAGCTGACTGGACCAGTTGGGGGATGTCTGACCCAAGGGTTGTAGATCTCTGCATGTCCCAGGAGCCTAGAGGTGGCCTGGGTCAAAGGCTCTGCCTGACCAGGAACCGTAGTCTTCACTTGGGTCATCAGATTGTCCCCGTGTTAGTGATTGGAACCGGGGCTGTGGAGAGAAAGCCAGAAGGAAGCAAATGACAAGTGAGTTGCTGAGCAGCCTTCCAGGCAGCACGCCAACCTGGGATCTGCAACTCCTGCTGCTTCAGGGCTGGGAGAGAGCCCAGGCAGTCCACAGAGGTCCCCTGGACCCCAAGCCTTCCTGGTCCCCCTTGCCTCCCCATGTCCACCACCTCTGAACATACCCAGAATATCTTCACTGCCTACTCCCACACATCTCTTCACAGCACAGCCCATTACCTATGGCAGCAGGAGTGAGTCCCTGCCACCTGGGGCCCCTGTGATGGCAGCAGAGACACACTTAGGGAAAGTTGCATTTTGGGGGCAAAGTAGGGTGCTGCTGCCCCTCTCTGCACAGACAGGGAATGCCACATTAGGGGACCCTGCAGGACCCTGAGGACTCACAGTCTGAAAAAATAGATGTGCCCATCAGCCAGGGACGCACAGCCGAGACCGTCTCTGGAAGCAACGTAGCAAGGGTGGAGCTGGGCCAAGAGCGAGATAGTCACGGCCCGTTCGTGTGTGAAGGGGGCTAGCGACTGCCACACTTTCACTGGCAAGAACAGAGTCCCTGCCTCACTCTGCATCTCCGGTTTATTGTTCGCTGAGGAACAGATGCTGCTGTGGGCCCAGAGGAGACAAGGGTCTGTCCTGTGATTTGCGTCCCTGCCAAAGAGCTGATTGGGCAGATTGTGGCTTTGCCCCCGTGGGTCTCTTCCTTCCCTCACGCCCCCCTCATCCTCCCAGGTGGCCAGACATACTCTGCACTTTCCCCCAGAGGAGGAGGAAAGGGGGAAGGATGCTCTCCCAGGGCCTCTGTCCTCGGGCCGGGGTGGAATGGGCATCTTCGACCTGACGTGTCTGAGGTCTGTCTGAGCCCAGACCTGCAGAGACCCTCATCAGTGTTATTGTCCATCTCGGGCCCGGCCCGCGGCTGAGAGAAAGTGCGCAGACCTGCAGAGTTCAGTTTAGGAAACCTCTCCTGAGCATCTACTGCGTGCCTGGGCTGGGCACAACTGAGCTAAGTGGGGCACATGGAAACGGGCAAGACCCAGTTCTTGCTCTGAGAAGTTACAGGCCAGCGGGGAGATGTACAACTTACACAGAGAATGGCAATTCGGGACAGAATATGATCAATGCCATGAGAACTCTTCCAAGTGAGCCAGGGACTAAGGATGGGTGAGTCCATGCCCCTGGGGATCAGAGAAGCCTGCGTGGAGGAGTTAGCATTTGACCTAGGGCTTGGGGACCATGTGAACTTTGACTCTTTGTGGAGAGATAGGTGGAAACACTGGGGGTGGGGCAAGAGGTTCCCAAAAGAGAGACTACCCATCTTTGGCTTACCAACAATTACCACTAACTGCTGTGTCAGGCGCTGTGCCAGGAGTTGCTGGGGGACAGAGTGCCACGTGGTCCCTGTCATGGTCCAGAGGGGAGCTAGACAGGTAGATGGTGGCTGCAGTTCAGCGGGACAGGAGCTGTGGGTGAGAGAGGGCAGGGGTGAGGGGAGATCAGACCATGCAGCCCTGGTGCCTGTCCCTCTGGGAAATAAGCCTAGAGAGAAGGAGGCAGAGCCAGACCACATCCCCATCCCCCAGACCCCTTGATTGAACTTGAATCTGAAGGCATTAAAAACCTGCACTGAGGTTTTGGTCAGAGGTTGATGACATGGAGGAAAAGAGCACCCCGTTTTTGGGACTAAGACACTTTATGTCACTATTTCCCCAGTGTCTGTTGATGAGCTTGGGGAGTGTGCTGGGGAGTGTGGGTTTGTTCCCTGCTAAGAGAACCACCCACAGCAGGGCAGGGGCAGGCACAGGGCATGCCATTTCTCCAGCACATTCTAGGTACCACCCCTTGTCATCTTCACGACAGCCGTGGAGTGGGCTTCATGACCAGGTTTTACAGAGCAGGCTACTGCAGCTGAGAGGGAAGCTCCCATGCAGAGGGAGGACACACAGCTCACAAGGAATAAGGGCAAGCCAGTCTTCTCCAAACCTTGTTCTTTGGTTCCTACCTGAAGGGGACAGCTGGGTTTGTCCACGAAGGTTGGTGCACCGTGGCCTGTTCATCCCCTCTGTAGCCAACAGGAAAAAAAGCCAAGAAGAGGATACCTGGGGTCTTAATGCGTATGAGAGGCGTCACTCCCCCTTGCTGTGTGTGTGTGGGGGGGTGCACAAAGAGACAGAGTCCTTGGGGGACGTGTCCCCAAATGCCAGGCACGCCCCCTCACGGCCTTCCTGCCCAGCCAAGAGAGAGCAGAGCCGAGGGCGCGGGCGGAATGAACAGACCTCGCAGCAGCCTTCATCTGAATTCTGAGGGGCGTCTGGAAGGAAGGGGAAGGCTGAGCCCTCTCAAGTGACCCTCCCTACTTCCTGACCCGCACTCGGGTTCGCTAGGGAGGCTGCGAGACGCCGGGGGGCGCGGCCTTCCCGCTCCGAGTTGAGCGGCTCTGCGCGCCGCCTCCCCGCCTCCGCCCACAGCCCCAGCTAAGCGCCGCTATTTCGATCTAGAGCCGCGCTCTCCTCACGCTCGGAGAGGCTGAGTCCAGGGCCCAGTAAGGGGAGGTCGGAGAGCTAGTAAAGAGCCCCTGCAGCCCGGTGCTCCTGTTTCAGCCCCATCTCCCTTCTGAGCGCCGGGCCCCGCCGAGAGCGCGAGCGAGATGACGCTCAGGAAAGTCGGTCGGCCCCCGGCCCAAACGATTCTGGAGCCTGTGACAGCAACCCTGGCCCCCAGTCTTCCTGTCCTAAATCAGTCCTCCTCCCCAGATGCCGGGGTACCGGGGTGCCAAAGTGTGACCTGGCTCACCCCCAGCCCGGGGCAGCCGCAGGCGGTTGGCTGCGTCCCTGCAGCTTTCCCCCACTCAAGCGGTCCGGGTGCGCCGGAGGCGAAAGCACAGGGGTGCGCCTGTCTCTGGGGCGAGGTGCCTTCCTCCCAGGTCCGCATGTGTGGGTGGGGATAGGCGTGTGGAAGGAAGGCGCCGGGCCAGACCGCCCTGCGGGGTCGGAAGGCCGGGGAGGGAATTCGTCCTTCAACTTCAGCAGGGCAGGAGGCCCTGACCTGTCCCTTTGCCCTGGGGATTTGGGCACACACACCCCAAGAGGTCCCTGAAAGAGCCGGAACGCAGGGAGCTCCTGCCCGAAGGTAGACAGACCTAGGTGTGGTGTGCATAAGTGTGTGTGTGTGTGTGTGTGTGTGTGTGCGCGCGCGCGCGCGTGTCTGTGGGTGTGCTCGCGTGCAAGGCGAGAGGGTCTCAGCGTACCCCGCACCCTCTCTCTTGGATTCTATATTTTCCCTTCCTTTGTTCTCAAAATAGTAGGCTAGCGCGGTCTGCGCTGCCCTGAGAAGGGGTGGGGGCCGTTGCGCGCTAGCTCTCGCGCGCCCGAGTTAGCTGCAGGGTTACAAACAGTCTCTCCCTGCTCCCCCGGCCTGAATTAATGTGTTACTATTTTGGGCGCGCCAGTGTTTCCAGGGGAAACCTAATGACGCAATGACGTCAATGCAGGTCAGCAGCAGACTCTCCGGGAGGGCGGGCGGGCTCCCGGCTTTCAGGCTCGGCGCAGTCTACTGGCGGGAGGGCGCCGGCGAGGTGGCGAGGGCGGCGGGCGCGGGGGCGCGGGAACCCCGGCCAGGCCCAGGGACCAGAGGGCGCCCCCTCCCAGCGCCAGGACCCGGGTAACTTCCCGCAGCCCGGGACGGAGTTTCTCCTTTGCCCACGGACATGAGGCGGCGTGGAGGGCAAGCGGGGTAACCCCCACTCCCACCCTACCTTTATCCAGGGGGAGCCAGAGGAGCCAGCAGTTCCGGACTCGCTGAGGGGGCTCCACACCGGGCCTCCCACGCACAGGTACGCGCAGGTCCTCAGGGTGTCCCGAGCATGGGGAGGGAGACATTCACACTCACTCCTGTCCACATTCCTCTCGTGTTCTGGCACCGTAACTGGGAGTTTGGTGAAAGGACAAGTGGTGTCTGAGACCTACCCCCTTCGCTTATGTTCCCCCACTCTGGGCGTAGGAGCTGATTATCTGCTCCTTTCCAGCACCTTCGGGAGTCGAAGGCTAGAACTGGGGCTTCCCACTGGCCGTGTTTCTCTTGGAGGCGCCATCTGAGGCCAAGAAGCTAAGTGGGAAAGGACGTCCAGGCCAGATGGGCCATGGGGATGTGAGACTGGAGTGGGAGCCTCAGCAGCCGGGAAAGGGGGTGGGCATTGCCCGTGTGCAGGATGTGTGTTTGGGACTGCTTGGTCGGTGCCTGGTCTGGGAGCGCACCCTGTGTGTTCATGGGGTGTGTATGTACGCACTCACAGAAATCTGCTGTACATTCTTGTCAATGCCATATGTGTGAGAACACCTTCCACACCCTTCCTTGGCCAGCAGCTGGGGCACCTGCCCGGAGTGTAGGGGTCTAGTTAGGGACCAGCTCAGGTTCAGGGTCTTTTCCCTGATCATCTCCCACAGTTGTCCCAGATTTCACCATACCCCCAGTCGGCATTCGCCCTGCTGGCCACAGCTGTGGACTTCTTAAAGCTCAACCTGCCTTCTTGCCCCAACTCACTTGTACCCTTGCCTCCTTGAAGCGTGAGTTGAAGAGGAGGAAATCCCTTTCCATCAGCTCCCTCTCACCGGGGGCTGAAAAGGTTCAGGCTAGCCTACAGCTCTCAGCCCCGGTCTGTGGCTGCTCTCCGTTTTCAGCACCAGGATCCGGACAGCTCCATGCTCGCTCAGTGCCACCTCTTTCCTCACCAGGGCTGAGCTCAGGACCTGGGAGTAGCATCCCCTATCCTGGCCTTTCTGACCTCTCCCCCGCCCCCAACGCACACAAGTCCAGTCCTTCCTCCCCATCTGGATCTCTGTCCTATGCCCAGGTGTTTGAGGGGCAAAAAGCAGCTTGCAAAATCTCAAGCTGACGGCAGGCATCACCATGTTGCCTGCGGCCTGGCTTCCTTCAAGGGGTAGTGACCTGAAGAGAGGCTGCCAAGGCCTTGCTACAAGCTCCTCTTCCTGCCTCAGTTCATTAAAATAAGTAAATAAAACCAGATTTGTTCCCCAAAAGAGGAGCCAGCTTTCAGAAGGTGCTGGTGGGTTCAGGATTTTCTGGATCCTTTAAACACAATTAGTACCCCGCTACCACCTTCCAAACAGTCTCACAGCCCTGCCCACCCCTCTTTTCTTAAACCCAGGCCTCACCTGGTGGAGGGAGGGATAGGGATGAATCCTGCCCACCTCTCTACTTCCCCCAGAAGTCAGAGAGGTTTTGGCTAGTGTCATAGCTTTGGGGGCTCTGGGCAGGATGATGTCCATGGGATTTCTCACTATAGCTATGCCTTGGACTGTTGAAGAGGCCCCCACAGGTAATTTTTGTGGTGACAGAGTTCTGTGTAGACCACAGCCCACTTGCTGGGCTGTGACCACACAAAGACTTCTGGGATAGACCCCACCCCACACTCCACCCCAAATGGAATCTAGGACACAGCAAATCTACCTGTGGCTTTCTCTATTCCTGGATTCCTTTGGTTGGTGAAAGACGGCACTAGAATATTGTCCCAGACACCTCTCTCCACCTTGCTCAGGTATCATCTTACTGTCACCCCAACTCCTCCAGGTAGAGCAGAGAGGGTCTGTATGATGCCCCAGCTGATTCAGGGATGGGTGAAGGAAGCCAAGGAGAAGTCACCTCTTTCCGTCCTGCCGCACCCTGTTTCAGAGACCTTTGACAAGCTGGAGACTATGAACACCTTTTCCTACCTAAGAATCAGAACACTTTTCTTCCCTAGATATTCTCCTCTCTCAGGCAGCAGAGATTAGGCCAACCTTGTCATATCTGACCCAGGGGCAGATCCATGTGTTGTCCTTCTCCTACTGAACCCATAGCACTAGAGGAGGTCTGGGCTTGAGGAGGAGGGTGCCTCTTTACAGAAGCTCTGGGACCTGGAGGAAATGGCCTTTTCTCTGAAGAAGCCATTGTTCTGCTTGCTGCTAAGCTATCAGAGTGAGGAGAGGGAAAAAATAAAAAAACTAACCCAGTCCAGGGACAAGGGAAGGAGAGGCAGTCATCCCAATCCAGGGGCACTTCCTTCCCATAGGGTAGAAGCTTAATACCAGGTCCTACGACAACCTCAGTTTCCATGGGTTTCAAGGGGAGTCAAGAAAGAGCTGTTTTCCCAAAGGAATTAATTTTCATGACACAGCTGTGTGTGATTTAGTTAAGGAGGTGGCAGCATGGGCGAAATATGCAAACAGCAAGGGGATATGCCTTCCACCAAAGGACAGTGCCCATTCCCCAGCACCCCCCACCCCAGGGTCTTTACAGCCAAAAGTCGTTCCTTTGGGAGGCAACAAAGCTGCCACCATCAGCCTAGTCCCATTCCTGGTTACTTTCCAAGCTTCCCTGGCTCCCTGGTCTCCTCTGTGCTCAGCTGGGTGACATCTGGCTGTGGCCTCAGGGGAAGGCTGGCCAAGGTCAGGCAAATAGGGAGGTGTTTACCCTGTGGATCTAAGGCTGGCTTCTCTTCCAGTTGTGTGGAGCAGGGACCTAGGGAGGAGAGCTAGGGAAGGTGAGGGGTCCCACCTGTCAGGAAGCCTGCATATGACATTGCCTTGGACACTGAGGAGATCCCAGGCCTCTGAGGTTGTCCTTGTCTGACCACAGGCATCTGGGCCAGAGGACCCTGGTCCCACTCCCCAGGGTCAGATGCACAGCAGGAAGTTGGACTAACTCAACACCACTCCCAGCACAAGGGGCCAAATTCTCCCTTCAGCCACATGCTGATTTTTAAGCAAGTCCTTATTTTCTCCATCTGAATAATGGAGTTTAGCTGAAGCAAGGATGGTCCCCATTGAGAGTCAACTTGTTCTGAGGGTGCCTGACCCTTGCATTAGCACCTGAAATCAGAGATAACTCCTAAAGAGCTGGCTCCTAAAATATCTGGGTTCCTGAGAGGCTTGGTGTGCCTTGGGGCATGGGAGAGTATGACTGGGGGTCCAACTGTAACTTTACTGCCTCCTGGCCATAGTCTCAGCCTCTCCCTGTGGATGGAACCACAGGCCTCATCATTCAGAAAGCAGAGACTCGCTGCTATTAGAGAAATGCCCATGGGAAGCACGTGTGAGGAACAGCTCTGGGCTGGCCAAAATCACACAGCTCTAATACCCAGCTTAGGGCTTGAGCTGGAAGCTCCCATTCTCCCAAACAAAAAACCAGGAGAGCTAAATGGAAAGAGTCTTAAAGTTTACCCTTAGGGCCAAGAAGCTCAGAGTATTCGCACCTGCAAGGAATCTTGTAGAGGCCTCCTGATAACCTCACTGTCTGTCAGTGGGACCCCTGGGCCCAGCTTGGACTGAGACAAGGTCTAAGCGAGCTGGAACAAGGTCACTGTGTTCTCGCCCCAATGAGAAGCTTTCCAGGGGACATGGATCTCATGTCCAAGGCCAACCTTTGGATTTTGCAGGCCTTACGGAGATGAGACTAGGAGGGCTTCGCCTCAGCACAGGGGAGCAACCCCCATGGGCATGCTTCTTCTTCCCCAGAGACTGTGGGTCATAGGGTTGGTGCTGACAGTGGGTTTTGGGGGTTTGACCCAGCCTTTTTCCTCCTGTCCATGTGATCTTGGACTAGTCATTTCTCTGTGCAGCATGAGAACAGAGATAAAGCGTTTGCCATGGCCGCTCATACACAGTAGTTAGTTCTGATGAGATACTGTGAAGATGAGTGTATCAGAGGGGTGGGAGACTACTGACCCTAAGAGCCTAAGAAGACCCCAGAATGCTGTCTGTCCAGGTTCTATTGTCAGGATCTTAGCCCCTCCCTGTGCACAGAAGCCCAGCACCACCATTCAGGAATACAAGGAGGACCCTCTCCCCGGAATAGGGATTTAGAGTGTAGAGCCTCAGAGCCCATGGCCTTATAAGCCCTCTGTTCTGGCCACTTCCTATTCACCCTTTGGGGAAAGAGAGACCCTGCTGTAAATAGTATGAGATGGTCAAACATAACCACACTGAAAATGAACAGATGAGACTGAAGCAGTGTATTAGTCACATACAGTCACAGCACGGGGGAGGACACCATATGCCATGCAGGACCATCTGAGGGTTGCCCTCGGGAGCTTCACTTGGGAGTGGGGAGCCAACAGGGACTGCATAGTACAGGCTTTGTTGTGCCTCCTGATTCTTGCATGAGGTGGTGATGGGCTCATTTGAATAATTTTTGGGATTGGCATGGAGGTGAAACCCATCAGGTTGAAGACTGGGGTGGGGGGTTGTGCAGCTAGGGGAACCAGCTGAGTGGGGAGGCTCTCTGGCTGAATGGGAGGCACCTGGAGAGAGCAGAGGAACTCACAGAGGCTTTTGGGACTTGAAGTTCTTGAAATTTTAGACCTTATAATACAATGCCTCGGGTCCTGTGACCGTTCTCATTTCATCTTTGTGCCACCCTGTGAGATAGTTCTATTTCACAGAGGAAGAAATGGAGGCTGGGTAATAAGCCAAAACCGATCAGATCAAGCTTTGTGCCTGCATCTCCTGACTCCATAGCTCGCGCCCTCTCTGGGCTGCCCGTCAGTGGGAACACACTACAGACTGCAGCTGCATCTCAAAGCAAGCACAGTGAGAGGGACTGGCCCCAGGCAAGCTGGCCCTCTCCAGATGCCCTGAGAAAACCCTTTCCCTTTTCAGGGCAGGGTTCTCTGCAGTTTTGCTTCTAATTGGGTTGTGACTAGAGAGAACCTAAGGCTCTCTTTGGCTCCTCTTGGTCCTAGACTGTGGAGCTGGTGAGTGGATTTGCATGTTAAGTCATTGGCATTTCTATTGATGGTGAAGGTGAGGACAAAGCAGGGGTGAGCTGACCCTACTGGTGGGGAAAGCTGGCTCCCAGCCCAGCTCCTTAATCACTGTGTGGCTTTGGGTAGACTCATCCTTCTCTGGGCTCAGACTTCTCAGCAGTACCCAGAGGGGGTTGGTTGAATGCCAAGGCTCTTGCAGGTTTGTTGTGCTGTGAACCTCAAGGACTCTAACTGTAGGATATAAACCTCCATCCATGCAAGTAGAGGCATTTGAAGCAGGTGACGGGAAGGTATTTTTGTTTCTGCAAAGCCAGGGAGAGTCCTGTGGACTTAGTTCCTTGGGATGAATAGATGGTGGGATGCTAGGAGTGAGTCAAGAACCTCCCCCAAACCACAGCCCATCTTTGACTTCACCAGCCCCGGGGAATTGCTGAGCATTGCTGGCCGAGGCCTATTTCCAGAAGATGCTCTGAGGACATAAAAATTGGTGTAATTTTGCCATCTGGGGGCCTTGAAGCCCCCTGCCCAGACCCAGCTCAGCCAGGCAGGCCCTCCTCCTCCAGGCCTGTCTCCCCCAAAGGAGCACTTGCTGATCCTTTTAACTCCTTCCTTCCTCTCCTGGAGGGTTGCTGAATTTAGCAAATACACATGCAGGCTGCCCAGTTAAATTTTAAGTTCAGATAAATACAGGAAAAGTTTAAATATAAATACGTCTCAAGACTTCCCTGAGGCTGAGGACTTGGAACCTGCCCCCAATCTTGAGGCCCTGGATCCCTGCTGTCTCCAGGGACAGGAGTGTGTCCGCTTGGTCCAGGGCCCTTGTATCTGTATATACGATGCTGATACAATAGATAACAATAACAGCAGCCAAGGAAACTGAGTCCAAGCTCATGCCGCTGGGGTGGTAGGCTGGACTTGAACCTGCAGTTTTTGGTGTTCATTCCGTGCCCTTCCCACAGCACCAGCACGGATTTGCAGAGACAGCTCATAAAAGAGGAGTTTGGCATGAGCCTGCGGGCTCCTTGCCGCGGGTCAGGTGGCAGTGCTGTGGTGCGTGCAGAGAACAGCGGGTGCGCCCTGTCCCTGCAGAGGGCCGGCCAGCCCACCGTGCAGCATCCAGGCTGCAGGCCAGACTGCTTTGCAGGGGTTGTGTTCGATTCCACCTCTCAGTCTGCCTACGAGTGCAAGTCCTCGTGATGTCCCCTCTGGTGGCCTGGGCAGCTACGGAACCATCTGCTCCCTAGCTGGGCCCGCAGCTGGGCGCTCATGCATGACAGAGATTTCTCCTGGCCCTGGGCCCTTGAAGCCAGCCTGATCGGGGGGACGCAAGTGGTGACCACACATCAGAGAGGTGAAGACAGGCTCCTGCGGCCGCTTTTCCCAATTCCATTCGAGAAGACTCCATGAAAATAGGGGTAGGGAGGGCATGTATCTTTAAACTCATTTTAGGGGTGAAGCTAAATTGACTTCTTCAAGATGATACAGTTCATAACTGGAGAGGCAGGACCGGCACCTACTCTGTATCCTGGACTCATGATCCCTCAAATCTGCAGCCATTCCTTGGACGCAGAGCCTGAAAACACTGGCTCTCAGCCCTGGCTGCATATTAGCATAACCTGGGAGCTTTAAACACAAGGTACAAACTCTAGAGATTCCAGCTGAAGTGTCTGGGTGGGGCCCCGACACCACCAGTAGGTGTTAAAAGCTCCCCAGGTGATTCTAATGAGCATCCAGGGTTGAGAATCACCACCGAGGAAATAAGAGATGGCACGGGGTAGGGGTTCCCTGATTTACTGCGCACTGGGATCACCTGGGAATCTTTAACATATTGCCACCTGGCTCCCTCCGCTAGATATTCTGATTTAATATAGCGTGTACCCTGGGCATTAGGATATTTTTCGAAGCTCTCCAGGTGAATCTAATATCAGCAAAGTTTGGAAAACATTGGTATAAGATAGGGCTCCTCCAAATGTAGTCTGCAGACCAGCAGCAACAAGACCGCCTGGGAGCGTGTTAGAACTGCAGAATGTCAGGCCCCGCTCTGGACCTAATGAATCAGAATCTGCATTTTAAACAAGTAATTTGTATGCACATTCAAATTTGGCCTAGGGAATGATGTGATGAAGAGGCAGGCGAGGGTATAATTTTTTAATCAATCCATCTGCTCATTCATTTCTTTGGTCATTTACTGATAATCACAGAGCACTTGCTATGTCCTGGCAAATGCTGGGCACTGCTTATTCAAACACAAATAAGGAGGCTAGGGGTGAGGCAAGAACAGAGCTGTCAGAACACGAGGGTGTGCATGAGCGTAAAGGGCACATAGTACAAGACTACAAGAAAGGATGCCCTTCACTGTTTGAGAAGCAAAGGACTCATCTCACAGGGCAGGTGTGTTCAGGGGCTACAGGGGCTCTGTAGAGGTGGACATGTGGGACGGGGAAGAGTGTTCTGTGCCCTTCTGAGGAGCCTCAGCTTTAGCTGTGGATGATAAGGTGCCTGTGGAGGTTTTAGGTAAGAAGGAATAGATTGGTCTTCCAAAGAGAACTTTAGAAAAATAAGTGGAAATACTGGACTAGAGGGAACCTGGTGGCACAGAGACCAAATAGGACTGTTAGACACCTAAGAGTCTAAAGATGGGGTGGAGAGGAGGGCCAGGCTTGAGAGATGGTTCCAAATGAGGATCCACAGGATTGAGGGGCAGATTGCTTCTGAGGTGGGAGGGAGAGGAGTTGATCATGACCCTCAGGTGTGCAGTTTGGAGGCAGGAGGCAGAGCAAGTTTGGACAAGATGAGAGGCAGCTGTGTTTTTGACAGTGGCGCCAAAGAGAAGTTGAGGTTGGCTGTACATTTGAGGGTCAACAGGATCCAAGGGTTGTTGAAGCCATAAGAGTGAGTGAGATCATTTAAAGATGGAAAGGGAGAGGAGGGGGATAGACAGAACATTGGGGCTATACTACTTAAGAGGAGATAGGAAGAGGAGGAAAGAAAGGGGGAAGGAGGGTGGAGATGTGGGAAGGATCCAGCAAAGACAGACTCGAAAGAATAGATCAGAAAGGGAAAAAGAGAGACACCTGGGTGGATCAGTTGGTTAAGCAGCCAACTCGATTTTGGCTCAGGTCATGATCTCAGGGTCCCGGGATTGAGCCCCATGTTGGGTTCCATGCTCAGCGGGGAGTGTGCTAGGGAATTCTCTCTCTCCCTCTCCCTTTGCTCGCCACCACTCACGCTCTATCTCTCTCAAATAATTAAATAAATCTTAAAAAAAAAAAAGAAAGGAAAAAACACGAAGAGGATAAAAATTTAATTTTAATTAAAATTAAAAACAGACATTCAGGAAAAAGAGCATAGTTCATGGAGTAAAATGCTGCAGAGAATTTAGGAGATGAAGACTGAAAATAGGAGTTGATAATTAGGTCATTAGCGACTCCCTGGTCCAGTGGTGTGGTGATGAGAAGGGCCAGACTGCAGTGGTCAAGGGTACCGAAAAAGAGGACACATGAAGTATAGATTAATCTCTAACATCGGTGGGAAGGGAGAGGAGGAGACAGAGTGGTGGTTTAGAAGAGAAGTAGGACAAAGGGGTTTCTGTTTCCTGCTTAACTTGGAGAATATAAGGCAGCTTCTGAGCTAAGAGGAAAGAGTTAAATGTGGTTAAAGATGCAGAGGGAGAGAAGATGACTAAAAGGATCTTAGAGGCACCGGGGAGACATGTGATTCAGGACAGAAAGAGAGGAATTCATCTTGGAGAGGAGAGGAACATTCAAGTAGTTCCCATTAATGTTCTCTATGTTCTCTGACCAAGGGCAAGTCATCTCCTGACAGCCAGGACAAAGTAGTTGGCTGGGCAGTCTCGGGGACACCAGAGTTCTGGGGAGCAGGAGAGAAGAGGTAGAACCAGGCAGGTGGGAGACCCACATCGGCAGTGTTCCCAGCAGCCTGCACAGTATTGAATATTTCCCAGCCATAGCTGCCCAGTTGGTGAGGAGAATAAAGGTGGTTGGTTTCCTTCAGGTTGTGGAATTGGTTGGGCTCAAGGGCAAGTGAGGAAGGGTATCCAGGGTGCTATGGAGAATGCCATTGACACCGTCATTTTCAGGGTCAAGTTTTCCTGCCCTTCTCAGGAAAGTCAAATGCAGGGGCAGTCAGTCACACCCATTCAGTGAATCTCCTTCATGGGGGTGGGGACTCATGGAGCTGCTGGCATCTTGGCTGACCTGGTTCTATTTGCAAAGAGGAAGACCCACAGATGCCAGAGGTAGTGACTGCTCTATAACCAGCCCAGGTAATTCTAGAGACTAGGGAATGTCAGACCCACCTGCCCTCTTGCTGACTGTCCAGCTCCTGAAAGAATCAAGGGATCTGAGGGTTGGAAGGATGCTTAGCAATCCTCTAGTCCAATGGTTCAGAAGCAGTGCCCTTTGGGGCATTTTGGAAACATGGAGAGGGGGAAGAACTTTTTATTGTCACAGTGATTAGGGGAACACTACTGACACTGAGTCGGGGGAGGCCAGATACGCCCATCCTCTTGCAATGCAGGAGACAGTCCTGCACAGAAAAGTCTTGTCCCGGATCTCCCATAGCTTTCGAAAGCCTTGCTAAGCAGTAGAAACCTGTTCATAATTATCTTTGAGCTCTGGTGTACATATAAACACAGCTGAATTTGCTAAGAAGGTCTCTGTATATAATTCAAAGAGAGATTGTACTTCAGAAACTCACTAAGAGTTGTGTGTTAGTTGGAAAATCCCATCTCTGAGGGCAAAGCTCCCCACAGTAATTGAGCGTCAAAACAACACACCTGTATCAGTGTGCATTGGCACCCGATGCATTCGCGACGGTTCTACAGAGAGATGCAGGCATCTCACCACGTCCTTCTGTGGGTGCATCATCATGCCTGAGTATTTCTATGTTGAAGCACATACTCCTCTATAGTGTCCTTTTTATTTTTATATTTCAATTGGGTAACTATTAATTTTTTAAAAATAGGTTACTTTTAAAAATAGGTTTTACTCTATTATTTTCTTCCAGCATAATAAAGAGGGTATTAGCAAATATTTGCTATAAAAAAGGGTGTTTTTAACTCTAGTAGAATTTTTAAAAAATCCGGTCTTATCTCTTGACCAGTGAGTTAAATTCTCTCTACAGCAACTCTAACTGCTGGTTGTCCAGACTCACTTGGACATTTCCAGGGCAGGGAGTTCATTACCTCTCTAGGTAGTCTGTCCCGTCATCAGAAAGCTGGCTGAGCTGGGAGGCAAAAAAAAGGAATTACATGTAAGGCGCTGAACCTGTCATTGAGTATCTTTCACCTTCTCACTTGCCCTATTCATGTGCTCTGAAGCCACGTGGAAAGTGTCAGTCCTTCTATTTGAGATCGCTCTGGTATTTGTAGGTGCAGAATGCACATCCCCCGACACCCCCACCATCCTCTTCTCCAGACAGGATGTTTCTAATACGTCACCGTTCTGTGTGTGACGTGATTTTTGTGTACTTTGTTATCCCGGCAAAGCAGACATTATACTAAGCATGAGGGATTCAGAGAGATCAGTAGGTTCCCTTCCATTCATTGATATGTTACAGACTGTTGACCGATGCCATTCACCCTGCTCAGCTCTGGGGACACAGAGATGGTTGAGAAACAGCTGTTGTCCCTACGGGCTCTGCCAGTGGTGAGATAGTCACATGAAATGGCAGGATGAACATATTCCTATCTCCCTTCTCTCTCAAGACCCGCCTAGACTTAAAGGAAGGGGATTTTGTTTAAAAAACATTAACAGACAATGATGAGGAGAGACCATCAGCAGGTGAGAGGTTTCCATAAAATTCTAGAAGACTAAGAGTAGGTGAAGGTATGGAATGGTCTAGCAAAAACGTGGAGAAAATGTGAGCTTACAGTGCTCAGAGAAAGGGATGTGGAAGAGAAGGGGCTTATTTGCCCGTGGAGAACCCCTGATAACTGGTCCCCGAAGGGCCAGCTGCGGCAAAAGGCAAGAATGAGATCCGGTAGCAGAAAAGGGAGATTCATTGAAAGTCTGCTTATAGGACGCCTGGGGGGGCTCGGTTGGTTGAGCATCTGACTTCAGCTCAGGTCATGATCTCGGAGTCCTGGGATCGGGCCCTGTGTTGGGCTCCACACTTGGTGGGGAGTCTGCTTCTCCCTCTCCCTCTGCCCCTTCCTCCCAGTTGTGCTCTCTCTCTCAAATAAATAAATAAAAATCTTAAGAAAGAAAGAAAGAAAGAAAGTCTGCTTATATAACAGTTGACCCCTGCCACCAAGTAAAATATTTATAGCCAGGACACTGGAGATTTCTTCTCAGGAAAGTTGAGTGGTCCCAGAAAACAGGCATGTGAGGGTCCCCACATAACAACCAGCTCCAACTAAGAACCCCAGACCTAACTCAGCTGCTGAGAAAAGCCCACCCATGCACACACTGCTCCCAAATGACATTTCAATGTCTTATTCTTAAATATATGAGTGGATAAAGATAATCCACCCCAAGGAGAGTCTCCAACACAGTGAAACTGAGGGAAACACAGAGAAAAAGAAGACTCCTGAGGAAATGGGAAAAACATAAACTAAAACAAAACAAACAGAACCTCTAATTAATGTCCATGGAGACAGGAACAAAGAGGGAAACTCGGGGGACAAGAAAGTGTTCTTGGAAGTAAAAGTGTTTTGAAAATGGCTGCCAAAACAAAATGTTCAGGAGAATTGAAGCTAAGATGAAGGAAATCTCCTGGAAAGTAGAAGATGAAAATTCAATAGAATTGGCAGATGAATTTGAGGGAATGTCCCAGAAAGCAGACTAACAAGACTGATGGAAAAGACGATAGAAATGAAAAGAGAATCAATTTGGTAGGTTCAGAGTGGACTAATAGGGAGCTCCAGAAAGAGAGAATAGAGAACATTGAGGGCAGAGAACCCAAATCGATAATATAGAAAAATTCTCAACCCGAAAGTGTAGAGGTCACTACAGAGTTCACCAAATCCATTCTAGAACAAAGAATAAAAATAGACCCACAGCAGTGTATGTCCACCTGAAATTTCAGTATACTGGGGGCAAATAAAATAACCAAAACATGTTCAGAGAGAAAATACAAAGTTCAGTGACCATTTCAGTGGCAGGAGAATTCTAAATGGCAGCACCAGACCCCAGAATGCAGGGGAACCAGACCTTCAGAACTAAGAAAGAAAGTAATTTTAACCCAGATTTCAACTATCAGACAGATTTCATCAAGGGCCAGAATAGAAAAAAGACATTTTTCAGATATATAAGGACTCAGCATCCCGTTTAAGGAAGTTACGAATAATGTGCCCCACAAAATATAGAACTGAGGCGAGAAAGGTAGAGAGAAAAATTGAGAAACAGGGGCTCCAATCTGGAGAGCAGTCAGAAGTCCCAGACGGATAGCTGTCCTGATCAAAGGGAGACTCCGTGTAGCATCTGGGGGGCCAGAGCTTCTGCAGAAAGTAGGGAAAATGTTTACAGGGGATCGTGACAAAAAGAAATAAAGACAATTAGAAATTCCTAGAAAAACAAAAATGTACACAGGCAAATTAAATGTAACCTTTGTACCCCAATTGAGTCTGCAGGGGTCACGTTTACATGATCACAATAATGTAAACACTATTTAACCAAAGAAGGTGATAGAATGGGGGGCGCCTGGGTGGCACAGCGGTTAAGCGTCTGCCTTCGGCTCAGGGCGTGATCCCGGCGTTCTGGGATCGAGCCCCACATCAGGCTCCTCCGCTGGGAGCCTGCTTCTTCCTCTCCCACTCCCCCTGCTTGTGTTCCCTCTCTCGCTGGCTGTCTCTACCTCTGTCGAATAAATAAATAAAATCTTAAAAAAAAAAAAAAAGGTGATAGAATGGGAGAGGCCAGGTGTGGGCAGTATAGTAGAACTGAACCCTCATCGGTTATATAAGAAGTAAAAATGATGAAAACATTTGACCAATCAAGACATAACTTCAGAAATATATATAGAGAGAGATAAAAGTAAATACCAAAAGAAATGGCTCCAAGAATTAAAAGTGGTTGCCTCCAGGAAGTGGGACTGCGGCGGGGAGAGGTGGCCCTGTGTTGGCTTCTATTCATTATCAGCTTTTTGATACAATGTGTTTTTTTAACCATGTGCTTGTATTGGTTTCATATATGTGCACCTGCACACATGCACACACTCATTCATTCATTCATTCATTCATTCATTTAAAACCCTCAAATCAAAATGCAGTAAGTGGTGAAAGGCTTGCTTTTTGAGTAAAGATGCATGCACAGTAGACCCAGAGGTTGGGGGCTGGTCAGAATGACTAGTGCAGGTTTCAGTATTATTAAAGCAGAGAGCCCAGCGTGGGCTATGGGAAAACCAAAGACAGCTGGATGGGGCCAGGCCACAGGAGCCCTAGAGACCCGTCAGGAGCTTGGACTTCATCCTGGTGTCAATGGGGAGCCACTTATTTTAAGAAGGAAAGTGAGGGGTGCCTGGGTGGCTCAGTCGATTAAACCTCTGCCTTCAGCTCAGGTCATGACCCCAGGGCCCTGGGATCTAGTCCCGCATCGGGGCTTTTGCTTCTCCCGCCTGCTTCTCCCTCTCCCTCCCCCACTCCCCCTGCTTGTGCGCATGCTCTCTCTCTCTGTCAAATAAGTAAATAAAATCTTTAAAAAAAAAAAAAGGAAAGTGACATGGTTGGCTTTGTGTTTTGGAAATACACCTTGACAGCAATAATTCTGGAAGCTGGGTCTAGAAGAGTCAGGAATAGAGAAGGAAAAACCATGTAGAAAGCCACTGTTGTGACCCAGCGCTGAATTAAGCCCATGGGCGGGTGGAGGGAGGCAAATTAAAACAACTATTTGGAAGGTAAATGTGCGGCAGGACTTAACTGACTGAAGGATGGGGTGAGGAAGAGGGAGGAAGGGAGAGATAGTGGTGCGTCTCACAGAGAGGGGGCAGAGGTTTGCTGGTAGAGAGGACGGGCTCGGTTTTGAAGGTGCTGAGGTGAGGGACTTGCAGGAGACCCAAGCAGGCATGTCTAGGAAGCTGTTGAGAATATAAATGGATGCTCTGGGGATAGGTCAATCCTGGAGCCGTGGACTTGGAAGCCGTCAGCCTGTGGTGGACAATCGGGGTGGTGGCCCAAAGAAAGCATCCAGTGAGAAAAGCAGGGAATCAACCAAGGACAAAAATCTAGATTTTAGCATTTTAAGGCACAGGCTGGTAATGCCCTGGATAAGTTGAATAACTTTTCATATATTCATGAGCCATTTTTCTTTCCTCTTCTGTAGTATAGCTATTTCGTGTTTTGATTATTTTCCTATTTATTTCAGAGTAAATCCATCATCTAGTTTAATGATAGAACTATAGAAAGATTCCCATTAGACTAAGGAGCAGTTAGATGAAGTATTAACTAAAGCAGTTAAATAAGGGAAAGAAATGAAGCACCAAATTAGAAAACAGGAAGTAAAATTGTATCATTAATGTAAAATGATGTGATTACATAACGTGAAAAGCCAGGAGAATCAATGCAAAAAAGTGCAAAGTAAAAATTCTATGGGATTGCAAAATTAAATTGGCAAGTTAATAGCATTCTTATATAAAGCAACCAGAAGTTAGGGGCGCCTGGGTAGCGCAGTCGTTAAGCGTCTGCCTTCGGCTCAGGGCGTGATCCCGGCGTTCCGGGATCGAGTCCCACATCGGGCTCCTCGGCTAGAAGCCTGCTTCTTCCTCTCCCACTCCCCCTGCTTGTGTTCCCTCTCTCGCTGGCTGTCTCTCTGTCACATAAATAAATAAAAAATCTTAAAAAAAAAAAAAAACCAACCAGAAGTTAAAAAATAGAATGAAAGGGAAACCCCAATTGTATTAGCAATAGAGGATAAGGTCCATATGAAGAATTTTTAAAAAGATTAATTTACTTATTTTAGGGGGGCGGGGACAGAGGGAGAGGGAGAATCTCAAGCAGACCCCAGGCTGAGCATGGAGCCCGACGCGGGACTCGATCCCAGCACCCTGAGATGACAACCTGAGCTGAAACCAAGAGTAGGTTGCTTAACTGACTGTGCCCCCCAGGCGCCCCCCCCATGAAGAATTTTAAAACATTTTCGGGCAATACAATAAGAGAACTCACCAAATGGAGTTGAAAAACCTTCTTGAATTGGAAATGTTGACCTTAAGCATTATGACGATGTTAATTCTTCCTAAATTATGCTTCACCCTTAAATATCTAGATAATACGTAGATCATTTTTTTCCTTAAAACCAGACAAGCTTATTCTCATATTAATAAACCTACACAAGTAGCCAGGAAATTCTCATAAAGAGGAACCTTGAGAAGAGATCAGTTCTACCTAAGGTGAAAACATAACTAAAATAGAGAGGTATTGGAGAATTTTCAGTCAGGTCAATAGAACAGAATAAAGAGATCAGAAACAGGCCCACATTTACGTGGGAATTTAGAATAACAGAAAATAGCATTTCACATTAGAAGGGAAAAGATAGGCAGGTCAATGACTAAAAGTTGATTCTTACTTCACTCTTTTTTTTTTTTTAAAGATTTTATTTATTTATTTGACAGAGAGAGAGACAGCCAGTGAGAGAGGGAACACAAGCAGGGGGAGTGGGAGAGGAAGAAGCAGGCTCCCAGCGGAGGAGCCCGATGTGGGACTCGATCCCAGAACGCTGGGATCACGCCCTGAGCCGAAGGCAGATGCCCAACGACTGCGCCACCCAGGCGCCCCCTTACTTCACTCTTGACATCAAAATAATGGAACAAGTATGTAAAAGTTAATACTGAAGGCCTAAAAAACACTGGAATAAAATATGGCGCATTACAAAATATGTATGTAATTATCATATAAACATATAAATATCTTGGAGGAGGGGAGAGCTTATGAGACCACACACCAAAAGCTCTATTAAAGCAACTATATAAAAATAACATACATCTGCACTGGAGAAAAGCACGTATCAACAAGATCAAACAACAAATGATAAATTGCAAAAAGACATTTGCCAAATGTATGCCTACTTTTCGTACATAAAGAGTCCCTATAAATCAATATAAAAATGAAAATTTTAGAAAAAAAGAGAAAGGGGCCAAGGATATAAGTAAAGTTCATAAAGAAACATTCATTGCTCTTATACCTGTGAAAAGATGTTCAACCTCCCTGATAACGAGGGAAATGCAAATTAAAATTACAATGAGATGTCATTTTTTACCCGTCAAAACTTAACAAAGATCAAAAATAGCATAGCATATTGGCAAGGATGGGGGCCACTTATGCGTTATTGGTGGGGGACTGAATTGGTATAACCAGGGTCTACTGTCAAGTGTGAAAGGCAAGGATAAAACAATGTTACAGTTTGGAGTGCCTGGGTGGCACAATGGTTAAGCGTCTGCCTTCGGCTCAGGGTGTGATCCTGGCGTTATGGGATCGAGCCCCACATCAGGCTCCTCCGCTATGAGCCTGCTTCTTCCTTTCCCACTCCCCCTGCTTGTGTTCCCTCTCTCGCTGGCTGTCTCTATCTCTGTCGAATAAATAAATAAAATCTTAAAAAAAAAACACCCAATGTTACAGTTTGCTACCTGGCATTTGTGTTTATAGTTTGTTTGTTTGTTTGTTTGTTTGTTTGTTTGTTTAAGATTTTATTTGTTTGCCAGAGAGAGAGAGAGCACACACAAGCAGGGAGAGGGGCAGCAGAACTCGATCCCAGGACCCGGGGATCATGATCTGAGCTGAAGGCTGACACTCAACTGACTGAGCCACCCAGGCGCCCAGCCATCTGTGTTTAAAAAGATAAATACATGGGGGCACCTGGGTAGCGTAGTTGGCTAAGCCTCCAACTCTTGGTTTAGGCTCAGGTCCTGATTTCAGAGTTTAAGACTGAGCCCTGTGTGGACTTCCAGCTCAGCTCAGAGTCTGCTTGGGATTCTCTCTCCCTCTCCCTCTGCCCATCCCACTCATGCTCTCTCTCTCTCTCTCTCTCTCTCTCTCTAAAATAAATAAATACATCTTAAAAAAAGATAAACACATGTATGTTGTATAGATACAGAGTAGATTTGAAAAACGTATAAGACATATGTTCCCTCCCTCCCTTCCTTCCTTCCTTCCTTCCTTCCTTCCTTCTTTCCTTCCTTCCTTCCTTCCTCCCTCTCCCTCCCTCCCTTCCTTCTAACCTTTCTTGTTTCCTTCTTTTTTTAAAAAAACAAATAATTTTATTCTTCTAATGATAAAAGTAATATTTGCT
This sequence comes from Ursus maritimus, assembly GCF_017311325.1. NCBI lineage: Eukaryota > Metazoa > Chordata > Mammalia > Carnivora > Ursidae > Ursus > Ursus maritimus. Next base: position 23,387,592 of record NW_024425563.1, on the reverse strand, counting down.
TCTCACAAAAAAAGAATCTGAAAATAAAGAAAGAGGTTTAAAAAACCCTAAAATACCTTCAGTCTTATCACTCCGAAATCACTACTAACATTTGGTGTACGTTCTTGCAGACATTTCTCCTGACACATTGTTTGGAAATGGTAGTCTGCTTTGTACACTGTTTTTAACCTGATTTTTCTCACTCACCAGCACCTCTTTCCATTTCCTTAATCATAGATCGACACCATCATTTTTGGTGTGTGGCTACATCCTAACTCTCTTAAGCTATCTGTTTACTAATATTTGGGGCATTTCCAATGTTTTACGGCTGTAAACAATAATGTGATACACACACACGTATGAACAATTTTGTGAACTTGTTTGAGTGTTTATATTTATAATAAAAATTCTTTTAAAATTGAATTGTTGAGGGGTGCTGGGTGGCTCAGTCAGTTAAGCATGCAACTCTTGGTTTCAACTCAGGTCCGGATCTTGGGGCTGTGAGATCGAGCCCCACCTTGACTCTGCGGTAGATGCAGAGTCTGCTTGGGGTTCTTTCCCTCTTCCTCTCCCTCCCCTTCAGCCCCTCCCCACCTTCCCTCCTTGTGCACGCAAACACACACACACACACACACACACACGTGCATGCATACACACATACACGCAAGCGCACAAGGCCTCTGTCTCTCAAATAAATAAATACATGAAATCTTAAAAAGAAATTGAATTGTTAAGTAAAGTGTAAGCATATTTTAAAGGCCTCTGGTCAAATTGCCCCCAGAGCGGATGGAACAGTTTACCCCCCACCCCATATAGGAGAGGGCCTCCTCACATCTTCACCTGCCTTAAGCATTATCAATTTTTTATATGTTTGCTATTGTTATCAGTTGAAAAGCAAATCTCCTTTCTGAAAAAAAGAATTGCATTTCTTTGATTACTAGTGGAATCGAACATCTTTTTATACCGTCAGTGCCAATTTCTTTTTTTTTCTTTTATTTTTATTTTTATTTTTATTTTTATTTTATTATTATTTTTTTTAAAGATTTTATTTATTTATTCGACAGAGATAGAGACAGCCAGCGAGAGAGGGAACACAAGCAGGGGGAGTGGGAGAGGAAGAAGCAGGCTCATAGCAGAAGGGCCTGATGTGGGGCTCGATCCCAGATCGCCGGGATCACGCCCTGAGCCGAAGGCAGACGCTTAACCGCTGTGCCACCCAGGCGCCCCAATTTCTTTTTTTTTAAAAAGATTTTATTTATTTATTTGACAGAGATAGAGACAGCCAGCGAGAGAGGGAACACAAGCAGGAGGAGTGGGAGAGGAAGAAGCAGGCTCATAGCAGAGGAGCCTGATGTAGGGCTCCATCCCATAACGCCGGGATCACGCCCTGAGCTGAAGGCAGACGCCCAACTGCTGTGCCACCCAGGTGCCCCCGTCAGTGCCAATTTCTAAACCTTGCTTATTTTCCTATTGGAATAGTCAAAATTTGTATTGCTTTCTGAGAGCAACTTATATATTAAGGCAGTTGATCTTTGTGTCATATTGCAAATATTTTTTTAGTTTGAATTTGTAATTCATATAATGTTTAAAACTTTTTCTTTTGGAAATTTTCAAACATATATAAAAGAAGGCTGAACAGTAAGGTGAAACTCTGCGTATATCCATCACCCAGCTTCAACCGTTATCAACATAGCGCTAGTTTTCTTTCATCTCTATCCCTCCCACTTCCCCCCATTATCCTGAAGCACATCCCAGACATCATATCATTTCACCTGTAAATATTTCAATTATATAGTGTTTTTGACATATGGAAATTTTTAATGTTTCAGTAAATCAAATCCAATCAGAAAACAGTCTTCTTCCCAGCACCATTTCTTGAATAGCACTCTCTTTCCCCCACTGACTTGGAATGCCAATTGGATTTTCTCTTCTATTCCTCTGATCTCTCTGTTTATTCTGACACCAGTACCTTACTGCCGCGATTACACAGCGCTGAGATATATTTGTTCATATTGGAGATGACAAGCGTCAGGGGACGCTCCAATTCAGGCTTTTTTCTTTAAATTTTTTTCTCTATTTCCTCACATTTATTCAGCCAGATTAATGTGAGATTTATTTTATCAACGTCTCTTCAAAAACTCAATTGAGATTTTGATGGCAATTATGGAAAATGCATAGATGAGTCTGGGGAAGATTGACACTTTTACGGTATCAAGTCTTCTTATCTTGAAACCAAGTGTCGCCCCCTGTTCAGTGAAGTGTGAGAACTTTTCTCTATGAGGTCCTGCAGTCTTGTTAAGATTCTTCTTATATAAAATATAAGATATTTTATATTTTGGTTGCTATTGTGAATGTAACCCTTTTCCCTATTATATTTTAATATATATTTATATGTATAAATATATGTTAATTATAATATAGTCCTATATTTTCTAACTGGTTGTTACCACTATATAGAAAAGCTGATCAATTTTTCTATATTTTTTGTAACTACCTGCCTGATTAAATTCTCTCGTTAATTATAATAATTTTCACTTGATCCTCAAGTTTTCTACAGAGTATATCAGGTGTTTGACTCTCCCTGTCCAATAATTTTATGACTTGTTTTTCTTTTTTCCTTGCAGTTGACTAGAACTTCCTTACACATGGTATCTCCTGATAGTTCTAATCAAGGGCATCTTCGTGCACTTGGGGGTGGTATTTCATCTCATGCATGACATTAGTTCCTGGTTTCAATTTGCTTTTTATCCCATTTTGGAATTACCTTTCTATTCCTAGTTAATTAAGAGGGTTCTCAAATTATATATATATATATATATATATATATATATATATATATAATTTGAGAACCCTGAATTATATATTTATATATATTATTTATATATATATTTATATATCATATATTTATATATATTATTTATATATTTATATATATAATTTGAGAATTATATATATAATTATAGTTAATTAAGAGGGTTCTCAAATTATATATATATATAATTATAGTTAATTAAGAGGGTTCTATATAATTTGAGAACCCTCTTAATTAACTAGGAATAGAAAGGTAATTCCAAAATGGGATGAAAAGCAAATTGAAACCAGGAACTAATGTCATGCATGAGATGAAATATATATATATATACTCTATTTTATCAAGTGCCTTTGGACATCTGTCAGATGATCCTATGATTTTCTCCTTTAATCTATTCGTGAGACAAGCTACGTTAGAAGATGTCTTACTGACAGTCCTCCAATTCCTGGAGTAAACGTCACTTTGTCACTTACAGTATTTGTATTACTCTTCTGCTGGATTCTATCTGTAATATTTTTTTCCCATTAAAGTTGGTATAGGAAGCTGCAGATGACTCTTTCAAAAAGCTTTGCTGAGAAGGGGAGGAAAGAGAACCGAAGTGCTAGAGACTCAGAATTAAAGAACTCTGTCGTTGGGCATATTCCGGGGCTTCAGGAACACAGCCAGGAGAGAGGGAGAACTGGAGAAATTACGAGAAAGAGGACGTACCTGACAGAATGAGGTGCTAGTGGAGAGCGCAGGTGGCAGGGTCAGCACACCAGTGGCCTGGTGGCCCGTGCCGGGGTGGCCGTGTGGCCGTGTGCCGGCAGACGGACAGCCGCGCAGAGACTGCTGGGAAAGGGCACAGGGCAGGGCCGATAGGACCAGATCAGAGGGAGCAGGTTATGGTCGGGGGGCCTCTGTTCTCGTGGGGATCAAGGGAGCGAGGTTATCTTCCAGTCTTGGAGGGGGGGGGTGAGGGCCGGAGGCAGGTCCCGAAAGTGGAGAACAGTTGCTGAGAGAAATGCGGACAAAGGAGTGTCCACCGGATGCTGAGGTTCCCCTGAGGTTAAAGACCTGGATTTTTGTGGCATCAGTTTGCAAGATTATGCAGTTTTGTTTTTTTTTTCTTAGGAGCCCTGAGGAAGTAGAATAGGATTGTGGGGCCCATCCAAGGTTGGGGTTTTGAGGAGCGAGTGTGAAAGGCACAAGGTGGGGCCATGGAGCTGAGCAGGTCCGCCATGTTGGCAGTGGTGACAGTAAGGTGCTGGGAGGACGTCTGCGAGTCAGGCCTCTCCACGAGATGGCTGTTATAGTTTGGCTTTGGTTTAATATCCACCCTGAGGCAAAAATTTCCATTTTGCCCTGTCACAAACAAACAGAATGCACCATGGCTTAAGCTACATAACTTATGTAACTGATTCATGCTCTGCCACGTTTTTGACAGTTACAGAAAGTCTGTGCTGTTGGGACATGGTGTTGGGACCACAGGAAGTGTGTTCTGATGTGGGGGAAACGCCAAGGTGGGGGAGGGCACAGAGCCCCTGCTCCCCACATGGGGCTGTTAGGGAGCTGTTCGGGAGGTTTGGCAAGCAGTCCCGGCTGGGCAGGGGAGTGAAGCTGCTGGCCTGACTGGCTGGGAGACAGGAGGGTGCTGGTGGGGACAGGGCAGCTGGGAGCCAGCCAAGGGTGTGAGTGCCCCAGGGCAGCTGGGGGGGAAAGGCCTGCAGCTGAGGAGGTCCAAGGCCCACGAAGCTGGCCTGTGGAATGCGCACGCTACCCGGAGCTTGAGGTTTCCCCCAGATGAAGCCAGGGCTTGGAGTGGACAGGGAGACAGGGAGCTGGGCCGGAGATCTCAGTGGGTGTGGGGAGCGCACAGGGAGTTGGGAGGTGGCAGAACTGAGGAGGGGGCGGAGGGCTGGAAGGGGGGTGGGGTGTTGAAGGTTGCAGTGGGGAGGGAGGGGAAGGCGGACTCACCCCGGGCCCTGCCGCTGAGTCTGAGATGCCCTCCTACGGAGCATGAGGCTCAGAGTGGGGACTGACCAGCAAGACCGCCCCCACAGCTAATGGTGTCAGGGTTGGGATATAGGCCAGGTCTGTGGCTCCCTGAGGCTCCCTGAGGGACAGCAGGCTGCCTTCCTGAGACAGTGTGACCTGTAGGCACCGCCTTCTCCATTTTGCAAGAAATTTCAGAGCTGAGCCCACAGGCCTCCGTCTGCCCTCCCCGCTGAAGGCAGCCTCCGGGTGGCATGGGAAAGTGTCTAAACCTGAATGTGACAAGGCACAGGGATGGAACGCCCTTCCAGGTAGGACCAAGGGGCTCTGCCTCCATTGCACTATGGGCCAAGCCCTGACCCTCCTTCCTGGTATGTTCTTCGGGGGCTGCCCCCTCACAAATGAAAGAGGGATGGAGTGGGCTTGGGGTTTGGTTTCTGCTGGGCTGCGTTCAGACCCTGACTGTACCATAGCTAGCTCTGTACCCTCAAGCAAGTGGCTGCCTAAGTTCCAGATTTCTTATGGGCAAAAGGAGATGCAATACTTCATCTGTAATCGACAGTTCCCTTGCCAGGGGCTGCTATGACTCCAGGAGAGAGTCCGTGTGTCACTGGTAGAGATCTGGGGGTTCTGCAGGAAGCCAACCGGGGAGGTTTATTAGGGAGTACTCTCAGATCAGCACCCAGGGAGGGGAGGGCCCTCCAGAGCCGTCCTGAGTCAGTAGCTGATGTCCTTTGCCTTGGGAAGGAGACATGACAAGGTGACCCTCTTCAGGCAAAGACAGTTCTGGAAGAAGAATGGGGACTAAGGGGGGTGCAGCACTCCCAGCAGCTGTGAGAATAAGTCCTTCTGTTGTAAATCCAGTCCTGGGCTCAGCCCCCATATGGATCAGTTAATTGGGGGGGGTGCCATGAACCCCCATATATCATGAAAAGTCTAGCCATCCTTTCTGAAGTGAAAATCTAGTTTTTATCAGCTTCTCAAAGGGCTCTGTGACCCCAGTTTTTAAAACCATTACTTTGGGGTCTCATTCCAAGTGGAGAAGGGGGCTTCCTTGAGCTTCTCCCTCCACAGTCTCTCCCCAGCTAGCTGGTCATGACTGGAAAGCGCCTCTAGACCTCTAGAACCCTCGCCCTCTGAGCCTCATCCTTCAATCCTGTCACCACCACACCAGCCCTAACCTAAGAGGCTGGCAGGGAGCCTGAAAAGGGCGTGGGCTTTGGTGTTAAACGTCTGAATTTAAACCCTACCCCTACCACTCACCATCTGTGTGGCCTTGAGCAAGATTCTTGACTTCTGTGAGCCTTTCCTCACGTGGTTGAAATGGGAATAGTTATGCCTCCATGCGAGCTACATTTTGAAGATGGAGGAAATGAGTGGTTTAGGGAAGTGCCTGCATAGCACACGGAGAAGAGTAACTCACAACAAAAATCATTTCTTTCCGAGATTCACTCATACTTTCCTTTTCCTTATCTGCCTCTCCCAGCACATCTGAGCGCCATCAGATGATGCCCCAAAACCTGTGTGGTTCAATCCAAGGGCTCCCCACACTGGGGCCCCCACCTGCAGTCCCCAGATAGAAGCCAGAGCCCTCAACAGGAACCCTTGCTCCTGAGCTCCTGAGGAAACTCGTGATCAGGGAGAAGCCTGAGTTCCTTAAGCCTTCACAAAGGGCCCCCCCCCCCCCCCGCCCCATTCTCCCAGGCGGCAGTGCGGCAGAGCGGGGATTACTTCTCCATCGCCCAGAAGCAGAAGTGCATTCTGTGTGGCAAAGCCAACTTCCTCAGGTCAGGGAGCTAGTGAGCAGCCAAGCTAGATTCCTTCCTGGAGGCTGCAGTGTAATGGTGAAGAGGTTGACTTTGGAGTCAGACTCACTGTCTCTTGCTAGCTGGGGAACCGTGGGAGATGTGCTTGACCTCTCTGTGCCTCCGTTTCTTCATCTCTAACAATGGGGAAAATAATAGTCTCTATCTCACAGGCAGCTGCAGGGACAAATGAAGGGTCTGGAACAGAGCCTGCTCTTGCGTCAGCCTGGGGTGTGGACTGTGACTGTCCCCTCCACCCCCGCTTCACACTGAGACACCCCTCATCGAACTCCTCAGAACATGTTAGTATTTCCAAAGGGCTTCCAAGGGGCCCATGGAGTCCTAGGTCCCGTACTTGCTTGACTATTAAAAACCATGCTTGCTTTTTCTGTCTTTAATCATTTCCCCCTATCGCCTGCTTCCCGTCCGAAATGGCTTTTGATTGTTTGCTGGACATTGTGTCGGAGGCCTAGTTTGTGTTTGCTTCCTCGAAAGGGTGTTGAGTTTTGTTCTGGTGACATTAAATAACAGGTGGGTCATCTTGATCCTGTCAGGCTGGTATTTTTCTTTGCTCTGTGTGTGTGTGTGTGTGTGTGTGTGTGTGTGTGTGTGTGTGTTTCCTTTGTCTTGGAGTCTGGCGTGGTCGTTAGCCCTAAGGGGATCCCTTTCTGGGATCCCTGCAGCTGAAGTACTCACTGAGGTCTTGCTACTTTTCCTGGACTGGCCCTCTGTCTGTGAGCCCTGCATGACCCTTCCGCTGGGCTTTGTGGAGCCTCACTCTGGATGTAGCAGCCTGGTCCTCTGCCGAGCACCGGGAGTAGCCCTTGTAGATGCCACCTGCTCCTTCCAGCACCCTCCCTGTGCCATCGCGTTCCTCTGCTGGGGCGGCCAGAGCACAGTACCACAGATGGAGTGACTTCCACAACAGGAAGTCATTGCCCACAGTTCCGGAGGCTGGAAGTACCACATTGACGTGTCTCTTCTTTCGAAGAGACCAAATTCCCTCTTCTTAGGAAGACCCCAGGCAGATTGGACCAGGGTCCACCCTAACAGCCTCATTTTAACCTCATTACCTCTTTAAGGGCCTTCTCTCTAAATACCGTCACATTCTGAGGTCTGGGGATTAGAGCTTCAACATGTGAATTTGGGGGGGACCCAACTCAGCCTATGCCGGCTACCCCGCCCCTCGGGTTTCAGCCAGCTCAGCAGCCCTGAACTCTGGTCGCCGCCACCTGGCAAGTGCCTTGGTAGAAATCTGAGGCAAACGAGGGCCTCACCTCATGTACGTCCCTTCTGCCCTGAACGACAGTCTTGTGTGGCCTGTTACCCGCTGACCGAGAGCAGTGCTTTCTCATTGGCCGCAGTGACTCACGATGCCACTTTCCTCACCTGCCTCTGGGAGGGTCCCTTCTTCTCTCCCTCACACCACAGTCAGGCGGGGGCTGCCAGCAAGTGGCAGATGGTACATTGGCCTCGCTCACCCCGATTGTCCCTCCCAGCGCCGCCTTGGTCTCCTCACCCTGGAGACCTTGGATGGGGACTGGGTGGCAAACATCTTCCCCTTTACTTTCCTCACCGCTGTCCCCCACCACCACCCCGTGGCTTTATCTATTGCCCTGGGAAGAAGAGAGTCAAATTCCCACAGGAGGTGGGCTTGAGGAGGAAACAAGCAGGGAGACCAAGATCAAGGACAGAAGAGGGAAGACAAAGGCCTAGAGAAGAGATGAGGTGGGGGTGGGGAGGGAAGAGGGAAAGGAATGGAGGGAGCAGGGTGAGGGCAGTGGCTGGCTTTTCTTCGGGGCTTCTTCACACAGGCCTGTGCTTCCAGCCGAGTGTGGATATGACCTTTGCAGTGTGAGAAACTCAACTTCCATCCAACCTCCCAGGGCAGCGCAGGGGCCTAGGACCCATCTCTCTAATAGCAGAGGGGACCGGAAGGCAAGTTCATTCCGTGACTGTGGGTGGAAGGGGGTGGGCAGCAACTTTGCAGAGCCTGACATACCCTTCTTCGGCAACTGCCCACTGCCGAGTCAAGAACCACAGCCCAGGAGGCTGTGCCGGTCACCAGAAGACTTCCTGGCAGCCTGGAATGAGGTCACAGCATGGTGACAGGGCCTGGAGCCAGAGCGAGGGGATGCACCCTCCTTCCCAGAGATGCTGGAAAACTGGCCGGAGCCTCTGCTCCCGTTTCCCTGCCCCCAGACTCCCTCCAGACCAGCTCTTCTGCTTCCAGCTCCCAGTCACTTGGACATGCCACCGCCCACAGTTCGGAGCCCAGTCCATCTCCGAGGGCCTCTGCAGGCAGGTCCAGTCGCACAACGGCCTGGACCACAAATAGGAGGCCACATGCTCCCACGTGTGCCATTTTCTGTTGCTTCTTGCTCCCTCTAAGTTCCAAGGGTGATGCTTCCAGGCCTGGTCTCCACTTCGAAATAGGGAGGAGAGTTCTCTCTCCTCACACGTGGACACCAGGGAAGTGTGACGGCTTTCAGATTTTGAGGCTCTGTCCCCAGAGTCCAGGTTCCCAGATACAGAGAGTTCAGATGGGTGGAGTGGGCAGAGGAGGCTGGATTTCTGTTAGCATCAGAAAGAAACAAATCAGGAAACTCTAAGATTATTAATAGAATGAGAGTCTATAAACTGCAGTACCTCGATTCCTACACTATTCAGGGTACACAATAGTTATTTTTATCTAAATTATTTCCTGAACAAAAATAAGACTCAGATGTTAAATTAAACAACTGTAACTCTATTTAGTTTCATTTTATGGTTAATGAAACCATGAGGACAATAAGAACTTACAATAGACCCGAAAATATTATTCCTGCGCCGCTAAAAAGAATGGTCCAAAAATTAATGAGTAAAACTTGAATAATATTCCTCTTTTAACACGAGCAAAGGAAGTGTAACTATTAAAGGGTGAAAATTACAAGGGACAACTTGTTACCAAGCAGGTAACAAGTCAGGAAGCATGAAGCTAACATGAAGGAGGGCATAGAAAGGTGATTCAGCAGGCGAGGAAGGTCACGATATGAAAATGCCTCGTGTGTAGCAGGAGTCCTTGGCATGGGCATAGCTCGGATGCATGCTTGAGGGTGCCCGGAATTCTCTGGAAGCGGGGGTCATCTGGGGTGGTGGCAGCTGTCGCAGGAAAACATGGCCCTCCCTCCCTCTTTTCTTCCTTCCTCTGTTCCATCGACACTGGCTGTGAGTGCCGGGCTTGCAACAGCCAGCCAGACGGACAAGGCGTCTGTCCTCATGGGTTTACATTAAACAGGCAGACATTAAACAAGCCAGCGACAAATCACACTAATAGATACATATTTGCAAAAGGAGATGAAGTGCGGGGCACTATGCAACAGACTGACAGAGGGCATTTAATTTGGGTGCTCGGGGACGGTCTCTCGGAGGAGTGGTAATGAAGTGCCACGCTGCAGGCTGAGTGGGAGTTATCCTGGGGGAGCAGGAGGGCCGGTGTTCCCGGCAGAGGGCACAGACAAGGGCGAGGCGCCGAGGCAAGCTTGGCATGCTCAAGGAGCTAGAAGGACGCCAGCACAGCTGGAGCATCAGGACAGAGGGACAGGTTGATGCAGGAGGAGCCCTGGGAGCTAGGCAGGGGGCGGGCGATCATGCGTGCATTTAATTTGAAGGATTTTTTTTTTTTAAGCAGAAGACAAACATGAGATTGACATTTTTTTTTAAAGATTTTATTTATTTATTTGACAGAGATAGAGACAGCCAGAGAGAGAGGGAACACAAGCAGGGGGAGTGGGAGAGGAAGAAACAGGCTTCCAGCGGAGGAGCCTGATGTGGGGCTCGAACCCAGAATGCCGGGATCACGCCCTGAGCCAAAGGCAGACTCTTAACGACTGAGCCACTCAGGCGCCCCATGAGATTGACATTTAAATAAAATGATCGTGGCTACAGTGAGGTGAGTGGAAGCCGAGTGAGTAGGTAGGAGGCTACCGTGGTCAGCAAGGTCGTGAGCGCAGGGACATCAGTAGGGCAGGAGCCATGGGGAGGAGGAGCAAGTGGGTGGCTTCCAAACACATTTAGGGGTTTGAAATTGAGGGGTGAGGCCATGGAGGTGCCCGTGGCAGCCTCTAGGGTTTGGGCAGAGCAGCCAGGATCAAGGATTCCCTCCCTGAGGTGGGGGCACCTTTTCCTTTGTGTGTCTGAAACTCTCCTGTGTTACAGTTAGGGGGTGTTAGTGCTGGCCTTTGAAAGGGGTACGGTGACAACCCCACAGCCACTGGGGGGCTGGGATTGGAGCCCAGGGGCTGTGCCTGTGCCAGACGTCACCGCTGGGTGGGGCTGTGCTCTGTGTGAGTGAACGTGGGGATCCCACAGTCTCAGAAGACCTTACCCCATCCCAGCGCCCTGTGCTGCCCCAGCCTCCCTCCAGGGCCGGGCATCCCTCCTGCCCACGGGCTTGCCATCCAGGTCACACTCCTGCATACATGCTGCCCCCGTCTGCCCAGCCGGGGCGGCCTCCACACATCAGCCTGGAGCACACGGGAGGTGCCCACGTGCACACCTCCCTTCCTCCTGCTTTGTTTCTCTGCTCTGGGTGTCCTCCCGCTTCTACTTCTGCCTCCCCCTGTCCCTTCTGCCCTTTGCATATCATGGTCACTGTCCCTTTGTACACCTGGAGAGCCCCAGGTGACCCTGAATGTGGTGGGTCTCCCACATCTGTTTATTAAATTAGATTGCATGTCATAAGTCAACCCAACCCCCTCGCCTTCCCCTGTTGACCCCTCTGTTCTCCCTGCTGGGGACCCTCTCCCAGCCTCAGATGGCCCATTACATCCCCATGAGTCTGCGACTTCCGTTCCCCCCACCCCTGCCCCCTCGCCATCTTCCTGGGGCAGGTCCCCATTATCTCTCAGCAGAATTGCTGCCAAGCCTCTAACTTCCCCACCCGTGCCTCCCCCTCCTCCCTCATTTCATAGATTTTTCCTACTCGGAACCTCAGGGGCCGCCCACTACCTGCTGGGGCATTGCACACCCCTCAGCCTGACACCCAAAGACTCTGACTTTTCTCCCCAGAGCCGCTCCCACAAGGCCTCTGTGGTGAAGCCTCACCGTACCCCTTCCTGGGCAGCCCCGAAGCCTGGCAACCCTCCTCGGGCACCCATCATCGCCCGCCTTGCCCACCACTGTTTGTGCTGGTGTCCTGGGAGGGAGAGGGGGCTCCCAGGGAGGCCGATGAGCTCCGTGCAGGATGAGTTTTGTTTTAGGGACTCAGGCATCCAGGGGGCCGTGTCTATACATCCTTTGTAGGCTGGGAGCTTCCAGAAGGCAGAGGCTGTGGCAGTTGGCTTCTGCCAGGTGAGCAACTGAGGGGGCAAATAATGGCCCAGAAAGGCCTGTCTGGGGAATTCAGGAAAGCGATTAGGAGTCTGAGGGAAGGGTGGGCTCCGGTGGGCGTCCTGTCTGGGCAGAGTGCCCGGCAGGAGAGCGGGGAGGACAGCAGGAGCGCCAGCGTCTCCCCCTCACCTTGCTGGACCAGAATGCTGGAGGCTCCCTCCCCCACTCCCACCAGCAGGAGAGTGGCCCAAAGCAAGCTGTTCTGAGGAGCTGATCCCACAGCCAGTGTGGCACAAGCTGGAGCGGGAGAGAGCAGCCGGGCCCTCTTTCTGTGAGCCATCGCATTTTTCTCGATTCCAAATCCCAAGAGGGACCCTGGGAAGGTAAGAATCTCAGCCAAGCACACAGCTTGTTGCCAGAGGGGTGAGACGCCAGGACCACAGCAGCCGGGCCGTCCTGGGTGGGGGTCAGGAGGCACAGGGCCACAGACGGACCTCTGAAGGCAGAGAGTGCGGGGAAGTGGGGTGCACAGTGGGGAGTCGCAGTTGCCACGGATGAGCTCACTGAGGGCTGAGTGTAGAGGGAGCATAGAGGGGGTACCAGCCCCCCAGCTTGCTCTGGTGGGGGGGGGTTGAGGAGAGCCGATGAGGCAGGAAGTACAGGAGGGCATTCGTGGAGCCCGGGAAGAAGGTGTTCCCAGGAGGACAGGGTGACCCACTGTGTCCAAGGCTGTCCACAGGTCAGGTGAGATGAGCTCTGAGAATCAACCACTGGACTTAGCAGTGTGGACATCGTGTGACCTTGACAGGAGTGGTCTGGGGACCCAAGGGATTGCAGGGGGTTCAGGAGAGAGTGCAGGGTTGGGGGGATGGCAAGTGGAATAGCAAACAGACTCTGAGGAGTTTGCCTTCAAGGCGGCCATAGCTAGAGTCCTCTCCAACCATGTGGCTAGGGGAGGGCTTTTGTTAGGGTGGCAAGGATCTGGGGGTGGGGGCACTGACCATCCAGTAGGGAGCAGGTGATAGTCCGCTGACGTCCATGGGGTGGCTAGAGGGGTGGGATCCAGACATAGAGGAGGGCGGGGCCTTAGACAGGGGCAGGTGGTTCACCAAGGAGGAGGTCGAGGGCACAGGTGGGGGGGCAGCTGGAGGCAGGGGGCAGACAGATGTGGCAGTGGGAGCATGAGATATTTCCATCTGACCCAGACACATGGTATTATGCCCACTTTAGAGTAGAGGAAACAGGCACAGAACTTGGCCTGAGATTCGAGGGCAGCAGAAACTGCCCTAGACCTTGGTGGGGGGTGGGGGGAAGGAGAGACTGGGAATGAAGGGACAGAAGGGATCATCACACTAGTCTGGTGGGGCTGTGTCCTGGAGGCCAGGGGCAGAAGGAGCTGCATGGGCTTTCGGGTCAGACAGACCTGGTTCAGGCTGGGTCTCAGCCCCTCACTAGCTGCAGACAGACCAGTCTCAGACCCCCGCCCCCATAAGGGGCTGTAAACTGTATCTACTTCCCCAGGGTGCTGTGAGGAACCTGGGAGCAGCTCTGTGCTGGCCTCTAGCGAGCACTGGACTCACCTGGGAGTGCCTTCAATGCAAGCAGCAGCCTTGGAAGAGGAACCCTCCGTGATGCCAGAGACAGAGCACCCTAGGGTGGTGGCAGGAGCCCAGGGCAAGCGGGGGGAGGCTGGGCTTACTCCCTGTTGGCCCTTGCCAGCCCTGCCTCATGCACGGTCCAGTCCCCAAGGCCTGTGTGGTTCGGCTCAAGCCCACCAAGTGTGCGTCTCTCCACCCCCTCGGTGTTGTCCTTTTGCCGGTTCTGGCTCAGGCTGCAGTGGGGGAAGGGCAGCATGAGGGGTGGGAGGGAACGGAGTCCCAAGAGATCCTCAGGGAATCATGCTGGAGGAGGGGGGAGAAGCGGGGGACTCTGGGAGAAGCCCAAGCTCACAGCTGGTGTGTGGGGGGGGTGATTCTTCTCCCCATGTGCAGACCCGGAAGCAGACAGCTGGCCCTGTCCTCAAGGTGTAGCTGCCCGCCACTTGGAGTCATTGCCAGCCATGGATTCCCTGGGCCCGTGGCTGAGCGTCCGGGAAGGGGAGGCCTGCTCCTGGTGGGGGGGAGGGAGGGTCTCCTCTTCCTCCTGAGAGCAAGCTCGTGTTCTGAGAGCGAGCTCAGTTCTGGCTCCCGTGAGGCTCAGGCCCACCCACGCAGAGGCAGCATGGACACCTGTCCACGTAGGGCACTCTCGGGCCCTTGGCTGCCCAGTGCTCTCCGCCAGACCACCGTGTGGCCACGGGCTCTCCTCTATAGCCACCGGTCCCACATTCCGGTCTCTTTCCTGGACTAGCCTACAGAGCAGGCCCAGTGTCTGCAGACAGGCCCGGCTTAGCAGCCCGGGATGGGAGTCTGCAAGGGCGCGAGGGCCTACTTTCTCCGGCAGGACCCAGTGCCTCCTCGGCTCCTTCAGGAAAAGCCCAGCACAAACCACCCCATCCTGAGCTCTGCAGTGGACGCCAGCTGAAGCCACCCATTGTGCGGACCTGCCAGCTGGACTGTACTATGACTCCCCGGCCCCCTCCCCGGGGCGGTATGGCCTGGGGCACAGGGGGTCCTGGGGAAAGGCAGGCAAGCACCAGGCCAGGCTAGCTCAGGGACTTCTGGGAAGTTTGGCGGACTTTCCTTATTATGGAAGCTGGTGTGGGGCTGTGTCTGTGGCAGGGCTTCAATGCCACCTTTGCGGAGCCATTCTTCATCAGACTAACTCAATTCAAACTCCCCTCCTGCCTCCACCCCTGCTTTTGCAGCTTTTGCCGTAACAATCGCATCTGCTGAAAGCCGAGGGCATCGTCAGAACAGACTGACTGCCCGTGCCTGCAAGTTCAAAGGGGTCTGTCCCCAGAAGTCTCTCATCCAAGATGACATCTTCTTGGGACTGCTGTTTTGTGACTCTGGGAGAGTCCTCAGCGGGACCTGGATGCCCTGATGCTGTGGACCAAGGACGGTGTTGGGTCCGCGTGGTGGGCCCTCCCCCAGTAAGCAAGGAGCCTCCGTAAGGACTCCCAGTCAGACTAGCTGACTGCACCTCCATCACAGCAGGAGACTAAAACGCTGCAAGGTCAAGGAAAATCCAAGGACGCATTGGCCCTGAAGGTGAGCCCGGACAGGTTCAAACAGCCCCTTGCCTCAGAGCGCACTGCTGTTCCCCCAGCTCTGCCGGCCCCCCTACAAATCCCAGGTAAGAACTAGGTTGTGACCTTGGGTGGGTGGAGGGAGGGATTACACTGGGATTTCTGCTGCCTGCCTGCTTCCTGGGCTCTCAGCTCCCTCCTTCTCTCTCCTCCCTTCAGGTCCTGGCCTGACCTCCCGGTGGAGCAAGCACGCTGAGCCCTGGAGGGGGCCCCCACCCTCCCTCCTGCCCTCTTTTGGGGGGCTGCAGTCTCCTTTGGATCTTTTTGCGGTCTGGGCTTGCTGTTCCTCTCAACAGTAGTCAGGAAGCCCTTACCCCAAAAAGTATCTGCGGGAGGCCTTGTCTACAGGGGGGATGCCCCCCAAGGGCTTCGGGTAGGTCACACACCAAACTCACAGACGAGGGACAGCAACAAGTGGAGCCAGCAACTTGTCTTTCCCTTAGAGCCGCTGGTTGGCCTCAGGGCAAGTGCTGAGCCTCTCTGTGCCTCAGTTATACATTTAATCTTTTATCTGTGTGCAGTGTCTAGTGGGAGATTCCACAAGGTAAGAAAAAAACAAGAGTGGCTCAATTATAGGTGTGGACACCGTGTTGGTGGCTTAGCTCCCAGCCCTGCCATCCTCTATTTGTAGACGGTCTCCCTCTGGGATCCTTTTGGAGAATTACCTCTCCCACCTTGTGGGCACTCCGGGATTGTCACTCAAGGCATCCTGCCTTCTCCTGCTCCCTTGGATACGAGACCCAGAACAGGCCTGGGGATTGGAATCCTGCGTGGAGGGAGACAAGACTGGGAACACAATGATCCCAGCAGCTGTGCCGAGGAGAACACTGAGCTTGTGCCAACTTCGTCTTCCCCTGAACAGCCTAGTGTCTGCCCTTCCCTAGCCTGGACCTTCAAGTGCCCCCACCCCAAATTCTTCCGATAAAATCCTCATTGCTTTAGTTAAGCAGTAAATGCCTTGGGATACAGAGACCTCTAGGGACAGGAGGTGGGATTGCTTACCCTAGAGAAAGGGAGGGGACAGGCCGGTGGCCTGGGGGACCTGTTCTCATCCTTAGGAGAGACCCACATTGTGTCAGCCCCCGGGGGGCAGGGGATGGAGCAGAGGGCGAGAACCACATACAAGGCCTTACGTTAGGGCCCAGGGAAAACATTCCCAAAGGTGAGAACAATGCTGGGCTGAAGGACAGAGCAGGACCTACATACTATGGAGAAGTTAAGGAACATAAAGGAAGCGTCTTCACTTTCTCAAGGAGAGAGAGGATGCGTTATGACAAGGGCAGGTAGCTGTGGCTCACCTGTCCCTCTTGCCAGGTGCCAGCTGTCTGGAGATCAGCACAGCAGTGAGGACATGGTAGGTCAGGGAGGGCCACACAGACCTCCTTCTCACCTCCCACCGCTGAGAGGGGGCCTTGAGTGCCTAGATATTCTCCGCCCAGGAAAGGACTGGCTTCTCTGCCCCTCCTTCTCTGGAATCCTCCTACCCCACCCCAGGTGGCTGCTGGGTAGTCCAAGGTGAGGGGCACAGTGTCAGGCCGCCCCAAGCCCGTTACCTGGTACAGGTCACACCAGAGCCACGGCCTGCAAGAAACAAGGCAGCTAGGAGGTTCCTTCCCCATGCTGAAGCGGCAAGAGGCAGGTCTAAGCCAACGCCAACAGGTGACCTGGTGTGCGGCCCGCACTGAGTTCAAAGGCGCTGAAGGATCCCGAGGGGGGCTGCGCGCTCCCCGTGGGGATTCAGGAAGGCGGGCTGGGGGGATGGGCCGCGCGGCAATTACTGGAGGTGTGTGAGATCAACTCACCCCCACCTGGGCGCAACCGGACATCAGTGGGAGAAGGCCGGATGGCAGCGAAGACGGCAAGGCCGACCAGTGCCTGTGACCCACGAAGCTCCTGCTCCTGGTGCCACCCTGACAGCCCTCGCCCACCCGGCAGCAAAGCAGGTCTCCATCGCCCACCTGCCCGGCCCCGCCTGTTGGGGTAGGGGGGGTGTATGCAGCTCAAGGGTGGCATCGTGTGGTCATAATGAGGTAGTGCGCCCCACAGCCTTTAAATAGCTCCGGCCGTAGGTCACTCCACCAGGGCACAGTTCCACCCTGGGCTGGACTCCGCTCTAGCCCCCTACAGATCTTCCCACAGAACCAGAGTTTCTTTGAGGAGCAGTCCTGAGGGGCACAGAGCCTGAGAGGGGTGGTGGAGAGAAGAGAAAGAGAGATGGAGAGAGAGAGGGCAAGGAGGAGCAGAGGTGGGAAGGAAAGGTTTTGGGAGGGAAGGAGCCCCTCAGTGAGGGTGTCTGCACCCCAGGTCCCTCTCTTGAGTCTGGGCCACCCTTCAAAGCAACCTTCTAGGTGCATGTCCAGGTGCCTAGCCCCTCACTTGAGCCCCTCAAGCTGCAACCGAAATCCCCCACCACCCTAGGGAACCTCCCCCCACCCCGGGGAAGGGGTGTGGGACCCAGGAAGAGAGCATCATTCAGAAAAGGCTCCTGTTCCCAATGTTAATGGAAAGAACCTGAACTTCAGACTCAATCAGATCACGATTCAAATCACAGGCCCTCCCTGTATTAGCTGTGTAACTTTGGGAAAGCCCTTTACCTTCTCTGTTTCTGTGTCCTCACCTGTAAAATGGGGATATAATGCCCATCTTGCAGGGGTGAAGAGTGGTCGCTGTCCGTGCAAGGAATGGTCACTACCCTAGAAAGGCAGGCCCCTGACTTCGTCTAGGAGTGTGGACTCTGGGGCGGTACCGCTTGCCATCTGGGCGCTGCTTGCCGCATTTGCGTGCACGTGTCCGTCTGGCAATAGATTGACTGAAAGCAGCCACGGTTGAATGGCCCTAGCGAACCCACCCAGGCAGACAGGAGGTGTGCTGAGAGCCTGAGTACTGTGGCCGACAAGTTGACAACGATGGGGAGGGGGACTGGGGGCAGTAAGCCTGCTAGAGCTGGAGGGACAAAGGCTGAGGCTTTGGGAGAGGGAGGCAGGGGAGGGGGAAGTAGCACGGAGAGGACAAAAGAAAGTCAAGAAAGGAACAGAAGAAGGGAGGAGAGTGCAAGACAACACGGGAAGTCTCTCCGGGGGCTGGTGACCTCTTCTCAGGCTGTTCAAGGTGCCAGCAGAGGCACCCAGCCAGGCGTCCCCTCTGACCCACACTGAGCCACACCATGGAGTGTCCTTGCCTGCGTCTCCTTCCCTCTCCGGGCTGCAACCTCTGCACCTGTACAATGAGAAGAATGTGCTGGATTCTTTCTCCTAGCCATCTCCTCCCCTCCCAGCCCCACCTCCCAGGCGGGCAAGGATGGGGGTCCCACCAGCTGTCCTTGGGGTGGGAGCTGTGAGGGCACTGGAGGGTGTGCCAGCCGAGGGTGGGGGCAGGCTGCGCTCCTACACCAGGCTCTTGGAGGAAGGAGTCAGAGAAATTATCAGCAATGAAGACCTATAGGTTTCCCAAAGTACGATTTGAATAGAAATGTCAAGCGCACCTGGAGTTACTACACCCTGTAATCCTAATGACATATAGTCCTAAATACCAACTCGATACTATCCCGAATGTTACGGCAATACTGCCGCCTTAATCCTGCCTTTCTACACCGTGGGCTTGCTCATCCCGCAGGGCCTGCAGAGCCGCCTTTGTTCTTCCCAGAGGGGGCCCCGAAGTCGCAGCGGGAGGACCAACGTGCCCCCAGAATGGAGCTGTTGTGTCCCGAGTAGGACACGGACAGTTGTCATTTGGTGCTTTTGGTTTTTTTAAAAAAAGATTTTATTTATTTGAGAGAAAGAGAAAGAGAGAGCGCTCACGAGAGTGTGTGTGTGTGTGTCTGTGTGTCTGTGTGTGTGTGTCTGTGTGTGAGCATGAGTGAGGGGGAAGGGCAGAGGAAGAGGGAGAAGCAAACTCCCCCCTGAGCAGGGAGCCTGATGCAGGGCTCGATCCCAAGACCCTGAGATCATGACCCGACCTGAAGGCAGACACTTACCCGACTGAGCCTCGCAGGCACCCCTGGTGTTTTCACTGTGTCCGATCTGGGGTGTGATGTAAGTGCCCCGGAACTATTGAGCCCGCCACCAGCCTCTCTCTTCTTCCCCACTCTCCCTCTCCAGCCTTTCCTTCTCTCATTCCTCCTTCCACATCTCCTTCTCTTGTTGCCTAGCATCTATGCTTTGTTCTGCCAGGGACACCCTTGGACACAGTTCTTTCCTCCGGGAGCCCTTGGGGTTAGCGGGTACTCGTCCTGCTGGCTATGCTCCTTGGCTGCAGGGTTTGGGGCTGGGAAGGGGGAGCAGACGGTTGCATGAAGTGGGAGCAGCATGGTTAGGGGTTGATGGGCAGGAGGCTTTCAGGATAGGGCACGGAACATCCAGGCTAATGCACCACCTCAGTATGGACCCCGGGCTTGTTTTACCTACAGCGTAGCCCACGCCAGTCCCCAGGACTTAAAGCAACCTTTGCCATTAGAGCAGGAAATCTTCTGGGCTCCTTTTAAGGAGGTGGGATTTTTTAAGGTCAAGGTTGAACAATTCACACAATCCAGGAATCCCTTCCCAAACCCCATACTCGTGCTCAGCCTTGTAGGACAGCGGTTCTAGAAGTGTGGTCCCTGTACCAGCAGTTTCAGCATCACCTGGGATCTTAGTAGAAATGCACCTTCTCAGGTCCCACTGCCAAGGGTGTGCTCAAGATGGTTCGTATCACCTTGGGAGAACCAATTGCATGCATTCCCTTCCCAGCTCCACATTTAGTGACAGTCACATTGGGGGCTTGAAATCAGACATCGTGGGGATATTTACGCCATGGGAATTGGCAGACACTACAAATCAGTGCTTTTCTTTCTTTCGGAGAAGAGTTTCCAGCACACCATTGGGCCCCATCCACACCTACTGAATTAGAAACTCTGGAGGCGGAGCCCAGCAGCCTGTGTTTGAATATGCTTCCCAGGTGATTCTGACGTGCAGTCAAGTTTGAGAACCGCTGTTTTAGTAGGTTAGCGCGGGTGGAATCATGAGAGGGACGGGAGGAAACTAGGGGTTGGAGATAAAAAAAGGGAGATGTTGGGGTAGCCAAGGAGTAAGGTTTTGCAAGGAAAGGGTGGGGAAGGTAAAGAAAGAAGAAAGTAACCCGGACAGGGGCCTTCCCTCCCAGCAGAAGGGCTGCGAGACCCTTGGCAGGAAGCCTTCCCGGACAGGGGTGAAGAGGTGAGCCCTCCAGCCCCAGCGCTGGGAAGAGGTGCTGCGGCGGTGCGGGTGCAGCCTGTGGGGAATGCTCTGGTTTTTTCAGGTATCTGGATGAAGGAGACAAAGTCAATCACTCTGGGTCCCGAGATCAGGGGGACGTGGAATCATTGGCTGGAAAAAGACCCCTCTAGGTGATATTTCTGCAACTCAGAGAAAGGCATTTATAAGCAGTTCATTGCAGATACAAAGAGGAGAAATTCTGAAAAGTTTCTTTCACAGAAGAGATGAAAATGCAAGATCACAGCTCTGTATCCGTTACTGCTCGTGTTAATGTGTACAAAATGCCATGGGAGACTTCTTTCCTTTTTCCAATGTTGACATATTTCAAACATACAGAAAAACGTAAGAAGTAATAGAACAAAAGCCTTGCAATCACCACCGGAAATAGCAAATGTTGACATATCGCCACGTTCATGTCAGATTCTTTATTTTTTTATTTATTTATTTTTTTAAAGATTTTATTTATTTATTCAACAGAGATAGAGACAGCCAGCGAGAGAGGGAACACAAGCAGGGGGAGTGGGAGAGGAAGAAGCAGGCTCATAGTGGAGGAGCCTGATGTGGGGCTCGATCCCATAACGCCGGGATCACGCCCTGAGCCGAAGGCAGACGCTTAACCGCTGTGCCACCCAGGCGCCCCTATTTTTTTAAAGATTTTATTTATGTATGTATGTATTTAGAGCACATACGAGCAGGGAGAGGGGCAGAGGGAGAAGGAGAGAGAGAATCTCAAGCAGACTCCGAGCTGAGCACGGAGCCCAAAGTGGAGCTTGATCTCACGACCCTGAGATCATGACCTGAGCAGAAACCAAGAGTTGGTCACTTAAACGACTGAGCAACCCAGGCACCTATCATGTCGGATTCTTTAAAAAAATAGTAATAATAACACAACCTTGCAGACATGGCAAAGTCCCCTTTGCCTCCCATTTCCTTCCTGCAAAGATGTAGAAGCTATCCTAAAATTGATGGATATTCTTCTTATATTGTGTTCATGCTTTATCACATATGAATTACTCATAAATTCTACCTAGCAATGTTTTAAGTGCTTCTTAATTTACGTAAGTGGTGTCACACTGAACCTATCATTCTGAAACTTGCTGTTTTCACCTAATGTGAAAAGGTCTGCTTGTGTCGCTGGGTGAAGATCTAGCTCCTTCGTTTTAGCTGATGAAAAACATCAAGCCGTACGAAGAGACCCCAATTCATCCATTAATCTACTGATGGACATCGAAGTTATTTCTTCTTTTTCACTTGTCACAAATGATTCTGCAGTGAACGTCCTTGAACTTGTTTCTCTAGAGTCTGTCCCTAGAAGTGCCGCTGCTTGCCCTTGGGAGAACGCGTTCCCAGTTATGTACACATTGCCAAATTGCTCACAAGCTTGGCTGAACCAGGTCACACCTCCACCAGCATGTCTGTGATCCATCCTAACGTGTTCCTTCTTCCGTGTGCTCTTGGGTTCTATTCTTTCCTGAATGTGAATGCAATGATAAAGATTTCTCTAGTTCATTTCTGACCTTTCTCCTCCTAGCTTGACTTTCCCTTAAAGGCTTAAGTTCTTCAGACATGAAGTCTTCTACCACCAGGGTTTTCCAGAACCTGAACCCAGTGGCCCAGAAAAGATGACTGGTATGTGCGTCACAAGGTGAAGTTCTGCATGTTCGTTCATATGTGTGACTCTGTCTGTGTCTGTGTGTGTAGCTCGGTACCAAAGCCAATAAGAAGATGGACTGGGAAGGGCAAGTCTTTCACAATGTCTTCTCAGCAATGCATAAAAGCCAGGAGAAGGGTACCCAGTGTGACCTAGAATCTACTCTCATGCTCCAGGTCCTTTCCTCCCCCTCTCTTATTTGGTGTTGGTTAGGGAGAGACCTGTCCCATGATGTCACCCTAGTGCTCCATCTTCCCTGCTACCCGATCCCCACCAACCTCCAAATACTTCCTAAGCCGCGGAAACACATGGGAGAGGGNGAGGGGTGCTGCATGGGGGAGGGGCAGTCCCATGTGCTCCATCTGGGGGAAAGGGCTGACTTTTTGGCCCCGAGTCTAACAGCTCTCTGTCCGTGCCAAGGGCTGCCTCCTGCCTCTGGGCCTGTAGGGTTGGGAGACCTGCCAAAATCCTAGACTGGGCAGTGACAGTGGACAGCCTAGATCCTGGCCACTGACCCTGACCCTCAGCCCAGGGCCATACAGAACCAGTCTGGGGTGCCTTCCCTCCTGGGCCCTGAAGCAGGGAGCCTTCAAAGCCTCTGAAATAGACTTGAGAAGAGGGGGATAGATTGAAGGGACCACCACAAAATCACCTGTCTCACACTAAAAACATTTCAAGAGGCAGGAACCCGAGGTGAGGGAAAAATTTCAAGTCACAATTCAGTGGAAGTACTATTTTTGAATGGGACTTTTTCCCCCCTCAACACTTTAAATAGTGTTTATTTGTAGGGGGTACTGTGTGTATCCCTTTTCAAAAACAAGAAGCCCGAAACCCTTGGCTTCCTTATTCCATAGACTCTTTTGACCCTAAACAGCTCGCCCTCCTGGGCAACAGGTGGCTTACTTCAGGCTGGAGGACACCCGTGTGCCAAGAAGGTCCCAGCGGAGACCTCACCTCTGAGCCCTGGTCCACCAGCCAATGACGATGGGCGGAGGTGACGTCACTACATCCTGTTTCCCAGCCCAGCCTGAGAGGATGGGCCCAGCGGAGAAAAAGAGCCAATGTAAGTGACGGCCGCCACGACCGATGTTGGTAAAGAAGTGGTGTAAGGCAAATGAGTCAGCAGCAAGTTTAAGCAATGAACAATTGCACCACGGGGTGTTTCTCAAATTCTTGTCTACTTTTAGAAAATATGCAATACCATTCAGTTGAGCCTCTTGATTCTGAAATAGCTACAGAAAATGTTAAAAATGCTGTGGAAGATGTGCCTGCATTAACACACACAATAGTTAACAATTGTGCTGCGTGCCCCTCAGCAAATCTTCCAGGCTGGCTGTGCCTGGTTTCCTCATCTGTAATATGAAGGGAATGCGTGAAAAATGTCTCTGGAGATTCCCTCCAGTCTAACATTCTGTGACTTGGTGTCACGCTCACATTCTTAATACCCAGGCTGGGCGCACACAATGCCAAGACCACAAGTCAGTTCAGTCAGTGTGGACAAAACGTCCTCTCCAATCAATTCTTTGGCACAGGGTTGATAGAACAACAGGTTAACTGACACAATGGTTCGTTTCACAACTGGTCGCACTGGCATCTTCGTGACCAGTTCCTCCGCGGGGGGGGGGTGTCCTGACATGCTGCGTGTCCGGGGCAGTTATAAGGTGTGTCATAGGCAATTCGCTATGACAAATGAACTCCTGAGGTTTTGAAACGGTTGGTGAATTTTTTTGTCGGTTAGAACAGATTCGGTGTATCCCTATGGTAATGCCCCGTCACTCGCTTGCATTCTGCTGCCCTGCCCTACAAGGAAGGAAAAGGGGTGGACTCAAAGCTCCCAGCCGGGGAGTGCCTGTAGCCCTGAGCCAAGCCCGGATGCCCACGGGAGGTTGTCATGTGTCGTGCATGTGAGTATCATCCATCACATGCAACGTGGCGTGTGAGGACGACTGATAGAGACTGCTGGTACATAGTTAGACAGCAAGTCACTGGAGACCCGGGCCCCGGAACAATCTGATCCAGATGTGGACGGCTGCCAGGATCCCACGACCCAGCCGCAAGGCAATGGAGGAAGCGTTGAACAGAGTGCAAAAGGAAAGGCCTGTTCGCTATGCCTGTCTTTTGATCCAAAAAGCACTAGTTCACCATGAGCTGCTCAGAGTTGGGGAAGGGGTGTGAAATCATGTTTATTGAGCATGTAGGTGCCAAGTCCCGTGTCGGACGCTCGTGGCAGGTTTCAATGCTACCCGCCGCCGTGTAACTTTCAGTTCTTGGCTGTCCAGTGGGATTTGCATTTCCTCCCCGCTGTGGTTTGGAATATTTATGTGATATTCTGGCCAATGAGTTGTGAGTAGAAGCAATGTGTGTCAGTTCAGTGCTGGGGCATTTAAGTCCTGGTTTTAGGCCCTCCAGAGCTTCCTCTCCCTCTACCGTGGGGGCTGGCAACAGACAGTGGCTGTTCCATCGTCAGCCTGAGTCCCGGGGGACTGTGGAGCCGAGCCCCCGGCCAACTGCAATGCATGTGAATTCCACATCACGTGGGAGGATATCCTAAAACTTGGTTGTGGGGTGCCTGGTAGCTCAGTCGGTTAAGCGTCTGCCTTCAGCTCGGGTTGTGATCCCGGGTCCTGGAATCGAGCCCCATGCTGGGCTCTCTGCTCAGTGGGGAGTCTCCTCCCCCCCCCATGCCTGCTGCTCCCCCTGCTTGTGCTCTCTCTCTCTCTCACTCTGTCAAATAAATAAAATCTTAAAAAAATAAATAAATAAAACTTGGTTGTTATAA
This sequence comes from Ursus maritimus, assembly GCF_017311325.1. NCBI lineage: Eukaryota > Metazoa > Chordata > Mammalia > Carnivora > Ursidae > Ursus > Ursus maritimus. Next base: position 23,362,864 of record NW_024425563.1, on the reverse strand, counting down.
GCCACTAAGATTTTAGGGTTGCTTGTTACTGTAGCACAACCTAATTTTATGCTGACTGATGCAATATTTTATATTACATAATAACATAGTGAAAATGCTTCTTCATCTATAAAATAGTAGCGATGATTCCTATCTCATGATGTTATTAGGTTTGGAAATAATATTTATAAAATGCCTAGCACAGTATTTCGCACGGAATAGATGTTCAACTGTAAATTATTTTAATTTCATTAATTCCTCAAAATAAGCCTACAAGTAAACAGAGACCACAGGAGTATAAGAGAAGAGTTAATTCATTACCGATGTTTCAAAGGCCATGATAGGTCATGGAGAGCCCTGAGGACATGTGAAGTTATCTGTGCCCACCTTCCCCTGAGCTCAGAGAAGCTCTAGAACAGAGAGGAGGCCCCAAAGATACCATTTCCAATTTAGCCTTTCTGTTGCCGGAGAAAAGGCGGATTTCACCTGCAGAAGTGATTCTTGATAGCTTTGGAATATAAAATAAGAGTATGGTCGGGGTGTAGGCTAGTATGACTGTTAGCTTCATGGAAGCTTGTTATCCTACCAAGCAAGGTGCCCCACGAGGGCTTTCCCAAACGTCCAATGAACTAAACTCTTCTCTCAAATCAGCTGATTAGTACCGTCATGCCCACTTTGCTAGCTCACCCAGGACCCAGGAATAATCAGAAGAGCAGAAAGCAGAGGAACGGAGAGGAGGAGAATACACATGGGGCGGAGGAGGGGGGATTGAGGGGCCCTTTGCCTCCTCCTGCTCCCCACCAAGCCTGGCCTGATACAGCAGCAGGGGCATGGTCAGGGGAGGGCGTGGGGGAATCATCCCTTCCCTCCCCACACTGGTCACTCTGAAAACCATCCTGTTCCTGAGCCAAAACTTGCCATGACTCCCACTTCTATTTAACTGGGTGGAGTATGATGCCTTCAAGCCCTTTATCTCCAAGGTCTGCTCCCAGATCTCTTTCCCTCTGAGATGTCACACCACGGCCACAAACTTGGAATTATGACTGATGTAATGTTTTATATAACATAGTAACATAGTTACTATGGAGCCCCGAGGAGTTTCTCAATTCTAACTCTGGGGTGGGAGTTCCCTGGACATATTCACGACACATGGTGTGCAGACAGTCACTCAGGGCCCAAGGAAGACTTGATGACCCCATCATCAGCAGTAGGTCAGACAGGAAGCAGTGGCTGATGCCCCACAGTCCTTGCGGAATGAAAAATAAAGAGGTGCCCAGTTCCAACAAAGCACGACGTGTTCTTTCTAGAGCTAGTTTACCAAGGTATGCACGGCTTTTTTTTTTTACAGATTTATTTATTTATTTATTTATTTATTTATTTATTTATTTATCAGAGAGAGAGTGAACACGAGCAGGGGGAATGACAGGCAGAGGGAGAAGCAGGCTCCCCACTGAGCAGGGAGCCCCATGCAGGACTCTATCCCAGGACCCTGGGATCACGACTGGAGCTGAGAGCAGGAGCTTACCTGACTGAGCCTACTCAGGCCAGCAGGTATGCGTGGCTTTTTGCAAAGCCATTTCTTTCCTTGGAAAAGCTATGGGGCGCCTGGGGGGCTTAGTTGGTTAAGCATCTGACTCTTGGTTTCAGCTCGGTTGTGATCTCAGGGTTGTGAGATGCAGCCCCACATAGGGCTCCACGCTCAGTGCGGAGTCTGCACTCTTTCCCCCTCAGTCTGCCCCTCCCCCCATTCTCCCTCTTGCACTTTCTCTCTCAAATAAATAAATCTTTCTTAAAAATGAATATTCATTGGAAAAGCTATTCCAGGGGTAGGATAAAAGAAATCAGCTTGTATATGGGAGGAACATAGCCTTCTAAAACCTTAGACAGTGATGAGGACTAAAAAAATGTAACATTGAGGGTGCCTGGGTGGCTCAGTCGGTTAAGCAATTGCCTTCAGCTCAGGTCATGATCCCAAGGTCCCGGGATGGAGCCTGGGTGGGGCTCCCTGCTCAGCGGGGAGTCTGCTTCTCCCTCTGCCTCTACCCCTCCCCCCTGCTTGGGCTCTTTCTCTGTCTCTCTCATGCTCTCTCTCTCTCAAATAAATAAAAACTTAAAAAAAAAAAGTAACATTGGTAAGAACTTTGACCAGATAGGGGGTTGTGGCCTCAGTCCCTCTGTTGAGATGGTAAATGGAAAAGCTTTGCTGATGTGAAAACAATTACATGTAAATGTTGGGTTTTACAAAGCTGCAGGAGTCGGCAGGAGCGCTGTAAAAAGCCTTCCTGAATTCTCCGGTGGAGCAGTGGTCTTTTCGTGGCCGTGGATTGCACGGAGCGGTCCCTAGCGGCCAAGTCTTGCAGAGAGGTGCTGACACCTGGGACTCGCCTGCCGGACCCATGCTGTGGGGGCTGCGCCAGGAGGGACCGGGGCTTTGAAGCATCTATGCTTAGACTGCGTGGTGTCCCCTCAAAATTCCCACAGTGGAGCCACAACCCCCGATGTGACTGTATTTGGAGATAAGGCCTTTAAGAGGGTGAAGTTAAATAAGGTCATAAGGGTGGGGCCCTAATCCAATAGGACGGGTGTCCTTAGGAGCAGACAGACGGACACCAGGGGTGTGCACACACAGAGGAAAGGCCATGTGAGGACACCGCGAGTACGCAGCCATCTGTATTTCTCACCACACATTGACCCTGCTGGCACTTTGGGCTTGGACTTGCAGCGTCCAGAGCTGTGAGAATACGAATGTCTGTTATTTGTGGCACCCAGTCTCTGGGGTTCTGTCACTGCAGGCCTAGCCCACTGACATGAGCTGCGAGAAGATGGCTTGTTTTCTCTGTCTGTCTGCTTCTTGGTCCATTTCGCAGTGTAAGACACCTTTCCACAATTCTTCAGACCCTCTCAGCCCTGCCTGAGATTCTCCATGGTCCCAGGGACCCAGCTGTGAGGCCAAAGGGTAGAGTCCCTTAGGCTAAGCCCGCACATGGGCAGATGACCGTGGCCCGGAGACAGAGGTTGAGCCCGGGAGAACTCCGCTCTGTCAGCCTCTAGCTGTAGGACTGGGGGCAAACTTTCAACCCCTCTGTGTCTCTGATTTCATCTGTCAAATGGGGGCAAAAATACTACCCTTCCTTACAGGATTATAGTGAGGAGAAAACAAGATAACGTAACAGCAAGCCCACAGCATAAGGCTCCATGAGCCATGCTTCCTAAAGCTCCGGCAGCCTGGGGTGCAGCGTGGAGGGGAGCCAAGCCCGCTGGGCCTGGCGGGGGTGAGGGTGGGGGGTGTACCTGGGAGGGGAGGGTCTTTCCTCTCCAGGTGACCCACTGGGGGAGGAGCAGGTTATCTGGCTAGGAGGGCCCCTCTTGGCACCCAGACCTGCCCCCAGTGGAATTCTTCTCTCTCCTGATTGTTCCCCAACAGGATGAGGATTTGCTCCTCCAGAGAGCACCGTCTGTCTTAATAAATTAGAACGAAGTAAAGGTTTCACAAAGAGCCTGGTTCTCAGCAAGCACTCAATAAACATTAACGATTGCTATCTACTCACTTCCCACAAGCCGCTTTCACATCACCCCTCAGAGCAGTTGTGGCCACAGGACCGAGGCATGAATTGGACCCTTTTGACAAGAATGGCGCTGAGTAACTTTATTAATCAACTTGGTTCGGCTTTTTTTCCTTCCTTCCTCCCTTCCTCCCTCCCTCCCTTCCTTCCTTCCTTCCTTCCTTCCTTCCTTCCTTCCTTCCTTCCTTCCTTTTTGATTTATTAATTTATTCTGGAGAGAGAGAGATCATTTGGGAGCAGGGAGGGGGCAGAGGGAGAATCCTAAGCAGACTCCCTGCTGAGTGCGGAGCCCGATGCCAGGCTCGATCCCAGGACCCTGAGACCACGACCTGAGCCGAAATCAAGAGGCAGACGCTCAACTGACTGAGGCACCCAGGCGCCCCTGGTCCAGCTTTTCTAAGGGGAATTATGGAAAGGTGTCTTGCACTGCAAAACTGGCCAGTAAGCAGAAAAAAACAGGACACAAGCCACCTGCGTTGTAGACTGTGTGGGCTCTGTTCGTGCCAAAGGCTTCTCCAAGCCTTCCCAAACACCTGGGATTAAACAGGTTGAAGCCCCCCTCCCCCAAATGACCCCAGCCAGGGTGTAGCAAAGCCCAGCAGCGCTCCTTCCTGACATCTTTATCTTCCTCACCGCACTGGCTGTGGGACAGCTCGGCTTTGTGGTTTTACTGAACCCCAACCTGCTCGCCTCAGGGCTCTCGGGTCCTTCACCGGGAGCCAGGGCACTTGCGACCCGACAGGGAATAGAAAACAAAGCCTGCCCTGACCCAGATGGGAGAAGGAGGTGTGCAGCGGGAAACGGCTGCCCTTACCGTTGGTCTGAACCCAGGGGAGTTTGCCTCACGGAGTCACACTTAATGAGCTGCCACCTTTGGGACCTGCTGCTTCGTGTCTGACTCCCCAGGTCAGACTGAAAAATGACTGTGAGCCCTTTTCTGTTTTCGCGTCCCCGGGATCACGCTGAGCGCACAGGGATGCTCAGAGATTTCGCTCTGTGTCACCTTCGGGTTAGAAGTACTTTCAAAGCCATGCTCTGGGATGGCCTGCTTTATACTTACCAAAGAGCAGGCTTCGCAGAGTCAAATGACAAGAGGGGTCAGTTTAAAATCTAACCTTATCAGGGACCTGGTTGCCAAGGGACCTTTCCGTGCAGATGGCAGATAACTAACTCAGCCGAGAGCTGAGACTGAGAAAGGAATTCAGGTAAGGAAAATCTTCCTGCTGATTCAGAAAAAGGCAGTCTCAAGTTTCGAATATTCTGGAAATATCACACGTTACTATAATTTACTCTCTCTCTTTCTCCCTGCAGACTACAAGGAAACAGGGCTAAGACTCAAACAAAAACACAAGAAACCAAAGCCTTCTTCTGAGAAGTTGTAAGAGGCCAGGAGAGGTCCTTAATTAAACATCAGAGATCAAGGTGGGAGAAAAGCTCCCTACCAGGGCTCTTGACAGATCCCATCAGCTTTGGCACACAGCTAAGAAAGTTTAATCAGGGTCGATGAATTCTGCCTGAGCCGCAGGCGGACCAGGATTACACGAGCTAAAGGACAGCAGCACTAGTAACGCAGATGCCGGTTCACGCCTCAGTGCCGCCATTTCTTTGCATTGAACCCCAACCGCATAGCCTATTTTAATATATTTTTTCTTCTTTGTTTTTGATTATTTTAACAAAAAGCTCTATTTTAACTTACTGAAAGAACACCAATGCCATTAGAAAAGCACACTCCAGGTGCGCCTGGGTGACTCGCTTGGTTAAGTGTCTGCCTTCGGCTCAGGTCATGATCCCAGGGTCCTGGGATCGAGCCCCGCGTTGGGCTCCCTGCTCAGCAGGGAGTCTGCTTCTCCCTCTGCCTCTCCCCTGATTCGTTCTCTTTCTCTCACTCTCTCTTTCTCAAATAAATAAATAAAATCTTTTTTAAAAGGAGAAGAAAAGCACACTTCAGTTCCTAACGCTTTCAGGCAATCATGCAATTCAAGCCCAGCTATCTGGTGACCGGTGTGTTGTAAGCAAGGCGAGGGACCTCGGAGGACCCAGATGATGCCTGAGGCACTGGTGATGGGAACCCACGGAGTTCTGGTAAGTGCTCTAATGCTTGACAAACACTTATTAAGAAACCCCACCTGGGAAGGGACTAGATGTAAAAGCCTGAAAACACCGACAGCCAATGTTCTAACGATGAGTGAACGAGCAGTGAGGGGGGATCAGACACAGCGTTACCCTGGGGCGATGCTCGTGAGCTTGGGCCACAGTGGGGGTAAAGGGTCCAGGCCGAAGGGCCAGAGGGAGGCCCGAGACTGCGGGCAGATCCCGCTCCTCCGGCTCCATTTGTTTAGATGGAAGGGATGACGGGAATGTTCCCTCAAATCCTCAGCTACACAAACCACTCCGCCTTCAGCGGCGGGCAAAGATGTCCCGTGCCCTGTGAGATGGGACCCCCTGGAGCGAGATTCTTGGGGCGCTGAGATACCCTGGGGCAATTCCTTTGGCTCCAAGAGGTAGGAAAGGAAACACTGGGGTCCTGACAAAGAGATCGCAAAGCACCCTGTGTCCAAAGCGCTTATACCCATGTGCCCCCCACATTGCCGGCCCTCGGCTCCACGAGGCTCTCCGTGTGGCTGAGAGCAGAGCTGCCAGGTGCTGTCTCCGGACTGAAGCCTGGAGGAAGGGCCTCGGACATACCGGCTCTCTCGGTGTCGCCCCGGTGGCCACAGAGGCCACATGCGGACACACCAGGGCAGGACGTGGAGCAGAGCTCCGCCACCAGCCCGAGTCACACCCCAACAAGCCTGCTAGGGGTTCCTGCAGGGTAGCCCCACCTGGCCTAGCCGACACATCCCACACGCCTGGTTCCTGGTTAGTCCCGGCAGTCAGGCTAGAAGGCCACAGAGCCTCTCCCTGTGATTCTGGGGGGACCTTGACGAAATCGCTCCTCTGCTCTGGGTATCATTTCCTCGTGGGGAAACTTAAGAGTTGGGTAAGTTGACTTTTCCGCTCTGTCATTCTCTACTTTTGTATTTTTGCAAATGTCAGTCTAATGCTGACTGGAAAGTTACTAGGTACCAGGACTAGTGTCTGTCTTTCCCTATCTATCTACCTGCCTCTCTATCCCCCCAGCTACCTAGCAACCCATCCATCCTCCCATGTGACTCCTACTTCATTATAAAGGGGGCTGAGACAGCTGGAATGGCGTTTGGCACGCAGCAGTTTGCCTCCCCTTCCCTGCGCCCCAGGGACCCCAGCTATCCTTGGCTGTGATTGTTAATTTCAGGTGTCAACCGGGCTGGGCCAAGGTGCCTGGAGAGTTGGTCACACCTTCCTTATTCAGGGAGGGGGAGGGGTTTCTGAGAGGGTGTTTTTTGGATGAGATTAACATTTAAATCGGCAGACTTGAAGAAAAGGAGATTGCCCTCTCTCACGTAGGTGGGCCTCCCCTAATCAGTCGAAGGCCTAAGTAGAACAAAAAGACCAACCATCCCCCAAGTAAGAGAGATTTCTCCAACAGACGGCTTTCAGACTCCAGCTGGAATGTCTGTCCTTCTGGGCCTCCAGCCTGCCGGTTCACCCTGCAGATTCTGAGCTTGTCAGCCTCCATAACCACGTGAGCCAACTCCTCACTATATCATCCTTTTGATTGTGTTTGTCTGGAAAGCCCTAATGAATACACTTGCTCAGGGAAAAGAAAAGAGTGGGTCGCTGGGCTCGAATGTGGAGAAAGGAGGGGAGCCAAGCCAGGGACATCTCAAAGGGACCAGGAGCCCAGATTCATGAGCCGATCCCCACGTCCATTTTTCAAAACATTATGCCACCCCCACCCCCAATACATGTCTTTTAGCAACCAGTGTGTGAGTGGCTTGGGGCTTTAGGGCAAAGCTCCCTGAAGCCTGCTTGCCAGGGATCACAGCCACCTTCTCTCTGTGGGCCCCGCCCTAAAGGAAAGCCTGCTCTTAGGCTGGAGAACAGGGACTTAGGTGGTGGGGAGACGTGAGCTGTTAACCAGTCCAACCTCAGGATCAGTAATGACAAGGTCTGCCTCCCCTTCACCCTGGGTTGCGGGGAGGATGAGCAGAGAACAATGGAGGTGAAGCGCTAGGTGAATGGGGAAGTGCATTGCAAGTATGGGGAGAGCCATTCATTTCACAAGCCCACTTTCTGCCCAGAGCTGTGCTGGGGACAGAAACCCAGGCATGAAAGATGTGATCTGTTCTCAAGGAGCTCTCTGGCCCCGGGTGAGACAGACCCACAGACAGTAGAGTCTAATAGGGTGTGGCGAGTGCTGTAACAGACACGTGTCCTGGGTGAGATGCTCATAGTTCGGGGAGAGGGACTCCTTCCTCATCCCAGAGTGGTGGAAGAGGGCTTCCTGTAGGAGGTGACCTTCCTGAAGGATGGGCAGAATTTAGCCAGATGAGGGAAAAGGGGGGAGGGTGTTCCAGACAGAGGGACCTGTAGGAGCAAAAGCATGGAGGTGTGAGAGAGTTGACCTGTTTGCAGTTATGGCCCCCAGCCCCAGCAGCCAAGTTTTGGGCCAGAAACATAAGGAACAGAAGATAAGGGTACAGCCTAGAGGATGTGAAGAGGCAGGTGGAGGCTGCTTCCCGGTCCCATGAGGACCAGGCCTTGTCAATACATCATCTCACTGTCAGGGACCCTCCCTCTCTGCTGTCACTGGCTAGGACCAAGAAACCGCTGGACTTCCCCACAGCCGCGGCTCGCAAGCTGGGATCTCATGGAAACCTCCCCTCTGTACCAAGTGCAAGAACACACACCTCCCCCCCACATACACACATGTGACACTTAGACACAACGAAACGTGCTCAGAGACACATGTGGGTGCAGAAATTTAAGATCCTGACCTAAATTTCCTGACATGAATACAAAAGAGCACACACTCACAAGCACACACTAAAATTGCAAGGTCCTCTCAAAATTTGCCAACACAAACCAAATGCTGTCATAGCCCTTGCCTATCAGAACAGTTCTTCCCTCCCCTCTAACCCCCCTCTGGACCCAGAAGCACCCCTCACCCCCTCAGCCCGTTAGCAATCCCTGCATCCCACCGACCCCACTGCCCCATCGCCCCCTCCTGGGAGGCTCTGGCGGCTTACTGGCAAAGTGAACAGTAGGAGCTGGAGAAGGGTGAGCAGTAATTGTGCTGTGCTTTGCAACCCCCTCAACTCCCCAATTTTTTTTTCTGGAGAATACTTAGCAGTGAAGCCTAATTTATGAAGTCCCTAAAGATTTGAACTTTCCGCAGAGTTGGCTGCGGCTTGCAGTGGGTTAGAGTCACTGGAGTGGAGCAGAAGGCAGGAGCTGGGCTGGGGCAGGCGGGCAGACCAGCGCCACAGCCTGGGAGCCCCACCGGGCCAGGGGCCCCAAACCGCCTTCCTCCCCAGCAGGGAGCTGAGAGCCACCCAGATCATGTTGGGGATGGGAGGATGGGGCAGGGTGACACAGGGCACAGAAAGAGTCGAGGGAGCGAGTTGAGGGAGGCAGAGGGACCTGGGGATCAGCGACCACCCATCCCTGCTAACACCCTAGACTAATCCGAAAACTCCCCAAGCGCCGTCCACCCTGCTCCCTCCCCAGGTCGCAAGATCTAATACAGTTTAAGACTATTGACACTCACACCCCTTCCCCATCAGGCACCCCCAGAGGGCAAAGCAGAGATCTGTGGGGCAGATAGAAATAAAAAAGAAGAGGCTTAATCCTCCCTGTTGAGAAAATGGCAAAGACTTCCCCACTCCCACCCCTTTCCCTTGTCTTAGAGCGTATACTTAAGAAAATTTGTAAGTGGAAATGCTTTCTCTGTCTCTTTGAAATGGAAGTAAATCTTTCAAAAGCTACATAAGCCTCTTGCCAGCTTTAGGACCCAGGCCTGCCTTTCCCCAGGACCCAGGAACCATTTCTCTGAAACACAATCATCTGGGAAGACAGCCCCCCATCTCCTAGTTTCTGTGGGAGGCTGGCACCCGAACTTCGGCTTCAAGTTGCAAAATCAGCTCTTGTCATAAAGAGATGAGAAGTTTATTTTTCTTTGAATAGAAGCAATTAGCAGACACAGATGGCCAGCCCCCAAGCCAGGGGAATCCAGGTTGAGCTATCAAGTTTTCTCACCTGATGGGTCGTAGCTGCTTATATAAAAGGGAAACGTCTCTCTCTCCGTCTCTGCCATCTTTTAGCAGATTGCCTGCAATGTGCAACCCATTCCGGTTTAATGCTGATTCAATAAGAAAACTTATTTTCTTTCTCTTCTACCTCTGTGGAGAGGTTGATTGGGTTGGGAGATTTTTTGTCCCATACTTTCCTAAAGAGAGCTCAAGGCAAGGCTCAGCCTGGGCCCATCAGGAGGAGGGAGGCCAAGGAGATACTTTCAGCCTGAGTGTCACCTGGAGGGAACAGGGTCAAGTCAACTGGAGACTGGGGGACAGCCTTGGCAGCTGGCCCGGGTCCTCCAGTCCGCAGCCTGCCCTCCTCCGGGAGCTCTTTGCCCTGGCCTAGCTCCCTTTCCTGCATTGACTGATAATCTTTTGTTTCCCCCCCAGAATCGCAATCCTATTCAGCAGTTCCCTCCCCGCTTTGCATACAAAGTCTGCACACAATAGAGGCTCGGAGGAGGCTGCAGATTCCGGTTCTCTCTTTCTGCCGAGTTCCCTTTGTTCCTATGGTGAACCTCATTCATCTGGACCTCATTCATGACAAATTTTTTAAATCACTTTTCTATGCCAAGCCTAAAGTGCACTTTGCTTTTTCTGTGAAGAAAGATTATGTCAAGTAAATTTGTCAACGAATTTGCAGGGAAGCATTTATTGCAGGGAAGCATTTAATTGACTTGAGAGTAAGACTTTTCCTGAGCATTTAATGATGTCTTTGCACACTGGATTGTGGGATGTCGATCCTTTTCGCCTTTGTCCTTCCTGCGGGCAGCTGGCCAGGAATCCCACGAAGGGTAGATCCCCTCACCGGGTTCCTGAGGGCATGGCCCCGGAGAGGCCATTTGGTTCAAGCCTCTGGACTAATTCTCGACACTGGCTGCACTTTTCTCTATCTGCCTTGGGGGCTTTAAAAATACATCTGCTTGGGGCGCCTGGGTGGCACAGCGGTTAAGCGCGTCTGCCTTCGGCTCAGGGCATGATCCCGGCGATCTGGGATCGAGCCCCACATCAGGCTCTTCTGCTATGAGCCTGCTTCTTCCTCTCCCACTCCCCCTGCTTGTGTTCCTTCTCTCGCTGGCTGTCTCTATCTCTGTCGAATAAATAAATAAAATCTTAAAAATAAATAAATAAATAAAAATAAATAAAAATACATCTGCTTAATGCACAGATTCCACGGCAGAGGTCCTGTCTTCAGTGATCTGTGGTGGTGTCCAGGGCAGCCGTCTCTCTTAAAAAGCTCCTGGGTGGTTCCAAGGTGAGGTGGGGGGGAGCCCCTGTCACTTCCATCAGGGCTCTCCCTGGGAAGGCCCCGGGGTGAGGGCTGAGAGGCAGCGTGGCACGGGTCAGGCCGTCTCCACCAGGCTGCTCATTAAAGCTCCTGGGGAGCTTTTAAAAAGTACGGATGGCTGGCACCAAGCCTAGTGATTCTGATTTTATTAGGCTCCGTTGAGACCTGGGCCCCGGAAGCCACTGATATGCAGCCGGGGCCAGAACCACCTGGACGGGGAAAGAACCCTAACTACAGTCAGACTGGCCAGGACTAGAATTGGGGCTCTGCTGGGCGACTACGAGCAAGTTAATTAACCTCTCTGAGCCTCGACTTTCTCATTCTTAACATTGGAACAAGGGCACAGCGTGGGTTACATATCTCAGTAACTCTCCCTCTTGCAAATTTACTCTCAGTAATTAACTGTTCTACCGATGCAAATTCAGTTTTTATTAGCAAAAAGGCACAGATTTTGAGATGAGGAACCTAGGATGCCAGGGCCTCTGTCCTCCCAGCCTTTGGGGAGGCCATGACGGTGGCTCCTTATCTCTAAAAGCCCCATCTCATGGTGCTGGCACTTCTGAATCGAATTTCGGTTCATTAAACCCTCTCTGGGGGCGCCTGGGTGGCACAGCGGTTAAGCATCTGCCTTTGGCTCAGGGCGTGATCCCGGCGTTGTGGGATCGAGCCCCACATCAGGCTCCTCTGCTATGGGCCTGTTTCTTCCTCTCCCACTCCCCCTGCTTGTGTTCCCTCTCTCGCTGGCTGTCTCTATCTCTGTCGAATAAATAAATAAAATCTTTAAAAAAAAAAAAAAGAAAGAAAGAAAGAATCGTATTTGTATTCCAAAATATGGAGCAGCTTGCCTCAGGAAATGAGCCTCAAACTTAAAATCGGATCCTGTGGGTTCTACACAATTTGTGTGCCTCTGGTCAGTGCCCCTCACCCATGCCAGCCTCCATTTGCTCAGCTAAATTTTAGATCGAAAACCTGAAAACTGAGGTTGAAAGTACGGCTGCGCCTGCGAAGGGTGCGCGCTTGCACAGCTCGTGCCCGATGCCAACAAGCTCGCGCGAGCAGGTGTGGCTCGCATCCACGCTGCCCGGGTCCTGAACCTGCTGGGGGAACTGGGCTCTGCCAGGTGTAGAGAAGGACGAAGATAAAATAGATGTGGATTCTGCCTGTCTACCCTCAAATAGATTGTGGTTTGGAAGTTCCAGTAAGCCACGCACGTAAGTGACCCTAAGGCAGTGGGAAAGCCGGCGGCTAGGGTCAGGGCCCCGCGCTAGAGGAGGTCGCATTTGTAACTGCTTTGAGAAGGAGCAGAGCGGAGTTCATGCGGCCGGAAATGCCTTCCTGCCAATGGCAAGGATGCCTAAGATGTGAATGGAGACACGATGTGAGTGAAGGGGGTATAGAGAGAATCGATAGGAAATAGATGGGAAAGGCAGGCCGGCCGTTCGTTGGGGGCCTTGGATTACCTTAGGGTGCTCCTACAGGTGAAACCGCTGTTTGAAAGGTGTGCATATTTTAAGGCCTTTGGTACATATTGCTCAAGCAGCCTCCAGGAAAGACACTCTGCTGGCAGTAAAGTGGGTGCCAGCTGCCTCGACCTTGACCTGAAAATGCAGGACAAGCAAATAGAGAGGCTGTGAGTTGGGGTGGAGTTTGTCATGTCAAACATTTTCCAGCCCCCAGACTGGTTGTGGGCATGCAGAGGTGGACAGACACGTCCCTGCCCTTGGGGAGCTCTGTCTGCTGGGATAGACAGAGCACTGTCTAGAGGCGTGAGCAAAGCTGGGGCTCCCTTGAAAGCTACAAGCAGGTTTTGAGCTGGAAAGTGTCTTTCCTGAGTCCTTTCTCTTTGAGGCACCACACTCACGTCTACGGAGTCCCTCAGATTCCACCAGTTGTCATCAGCTTACCTGGCTCTCAAGGGACAGCGACGTTTTTTGGTTTTACATCAGCTGACACGACTTTCTGCCACTTTCCTTGTCCCAGCCACTTTCCTTTGCCGTGGGGGAGTTTCTAAGGTGCTTGTTGGTATCTGCCCAGCTCCCTACCTGGCCTTCTCAGGCGCACGGGTAGGAAAGCGGCCTCATCTGGGGAGCCTAGCAGTAGGTATCCAAGGCCTTAGAATAGGCATACCTGCTCGCCCAGGCTTTAGGAATGATCCCAAGGAAGTAAGCGTGAATATGTGAAATATTTATCTACAAGATTATGCATGAGAGCCTTGTTTATGAGATGGAAAAAAAATCATCAAAAAGGATTTAAATTTTCAACCATAAGAGATAGGTCAAATAATTTATGGCATAAGTTGCACAATGCTAGCATCATAAAGTACATTATGGAAGAATACTTAACGACATGAAAAGAAAGTTGAAAACAATGGAAAATATCGCATTGCAAAATAATATGCATTGGTTGATCGTATTCGTGATAGCAAAAAGTATCTGTGCACATCTAGGAAGACACAAGAAGGAGGGAAAAGTCATGCATAAAAAATATAGAACATTGGTGATTCCAGGGTAGGGGAATTATCAGAAATTTAAAGTATCTTCTGTGGATGTTTTCTAGGCTTATTACTTGTATAATCAGAGTAAAAGATACCCAATTTTTCAAGTGTAATAAAGTGACATCTTCCTGGGCACAGGACAAGACATGCCCAGGCAGGGGCCAGGTGCTAGGGAGCCACATTTCTGGGAGCAGGCCCAGCCCAGGAGGGTCCTCCAGAGCTCCTGGATGCTAGACCATGCTGCTTAGCCACGCACGGTGCCACGCAGCAACCCCACTCATGCAACGTCCTGCAGAAATGTGCTTGGCAGCCTTGCCTCAGCCCTGGGCACGCAGGTCTTCCCGCCCTTCAGCCTCACGACAGGCCACGATGGGACAAACCAGGACTCAGGCCCGCGAGTCCCATCGAGGCAGAATGCATGGATTTTCTGGTCACTTTGTTCCATTCAGCTGAGCAAGCACATTTGAACTCCTTCTCTCCCCTACTGCTCAGCCCGTACAAACCCGGAGCCTTCTTCAGGGAGCCTTCCACACTGACCCCACCGTGCAGTGTGCTCTGAATGGCCCTGCGCTCGTTAATAAGTACCATTTGTAGAGTGGTATCCGAGTGCTTTGCCTGAAGGAGCACAAGCTGCGCTCACAACATCCCTATGAGCCGGCACTGCAACGCTCTCGTCACAAACCAGGAGGCTGGGGTAGACGGAGGCTGAGTGACTTACCCCAAAGCGTGTGCTAATAAATGGCAGAGTCAGGATTCAACCCCGGGCAGTGTGGCCCTAAGGCCAGCCCTCAGAGACACCATGCCACACAGGCCCTCTGGCAGACAATCGATGTCGCCAGTCATGTTTCCATGGTGATTTTGAATTGTTCCAGATTGTTCCTGGAAGACTGAATTCCTCAAGGGTCCCTGAGGAGGTGCTGCACACCCAGCATAATTGCTAATCTAACGGCAGGGGAAGGGGGTGTGTCCTCCCGAGCCAGCCTCCAGCTGCTGGAGACAGGTCTACAGACGATTCTGCAAGGAGCCTGGTAAAGCACCTCCTTCAGGGACCCACCCTGCGCTGAAGACTCTGGAAGCCGCAGGGTGCATCCGTGCTCAGCCTTCTCCTGGGCCCCAAGGCTTCTCGCTGTCTCTCTGCAGCATGTTCCCAGCCTGTTCAGTCCCCAGGTTCCTGGGGAGGGTCCAGCTCTACAAAGGATTGTGGCCCGAGTCCTTCCACTCCAGCTGGGAGGAGAGAAAGAGCATGCAGCCCAGAGCGCGAGCCTGTTGGAGTCGACCTCTTGGCTGTCATTTCTTTCTTTAGAGTTTCCAGGCTGGATTCCAGCCCAGGATGGAAGAGGCTGTTACCACGTCTGGGCAAATCAGCACAACCATATTAACAGGGTTATCTCAGCGTGGCGGGGATTAGGGATGGCTTTTTTCGTGGCTTTGCTTCTTTGCATTTTCTGATTTTCTGCAGTGAACATGATTATTTGGGCAATTAAATAATTAAAGGCAGGGGGCAGTGGCGGTACTGTTCTTACTGTGCCCTTCCCAGGGCTCTTCCCCCGACCCTCTGTAGACTGCTGAGCTCCAGGACACCCTCTACTTTGTGGGGCTTCCTCCGAGCTCCTCCTGACCTTTACCCCAGCAGCCCCTATTCTTTCACACACACACGCCCCCACTGCACACCACTGGAACCTTACAGATTACAGAGTATTTCACAGTTTCCAGCCTCCTGCTCCCCACAACCCCATGTCTTTCCTGTCTTTGAAGATGATGCCTGGAACCACGTGTCCATCCTTGGCCCCTCACGTGGACTCCAGCCCCCAATTCACTGCCAGACATCTGCAACCAGATTTTCCAAACAGTCACGGTCACAAGCACCGTGGCCCCAGCCTGCTCTCTCCCCTCCACGCCCGGGTACCTCCCATTCTCCTCTTCTCTGACCGCAACACCGTCACTGACTAGTAGGCTTATGGAATCAAGGCTGCTTTTCCCTCCTAGGGTTGGTCATTCAGAACTGGTGTTCTGGTCTTCAAAATGTCTCTTGGCTCTTCTCCTGTCACCCCACACCCCACACAGGCTCCAGAACTATTGCAGAGGTCCGAGAATCTTACTCATTTTTTCATCTCCGGGATCTAGCCCAGGGCCCAGCATATGTATGCTGTCTGTATGTGTTTCCTGGTTAAGTGAATAAATGAACAAATGGGGGAAAAAATCTTTTCTAATTTGTCTCCTCAATTTTAGTGTTTTCCTTGCAATCCTTCCTATATTTCTCTGCCAGTTGAATCTCCCCACATGGTGACTTGGCCATGTGAACCCTTCACATGCTGCCTTTAATGGCTCCCATTCTATCAAGGTCCTCTGAAAATCCAGCCCCTCTTTACCTTCTTTTGTAAAGGATTTGATCTCTCTCCCTGAGTCTCTCCTCCAGCTGACCTGGCCTTCAGATGTGATCCCATGGGAGGTAGCAGACCTCGTGGTGGGCTGTATGTCCACCTGGGACACTGGCTGGCTCTCCAGCCCTGCTTCACTTCACCCCAACCTGCAAGAGGTATGTTTTCATGAAGTCACTGTTGTTCACAGTCAGCAATGGATAATCCATGGGTATTTATTGAGGGCCCACTATGAGCCCACTGCTAAAATTAGGAAACAAACACTTGCTCAGAATTCTTTTTCACAGTTTACAGAGCCCTTACTCTGTATCAGGTCCTGAGCTGGGACTGAGCAGACCTAGTCTTGACCCTCATGGAACTTACATGCTCATGATGCAGACAGAAATATAGACAAATTCGTAATCAACTGATTGATTGATCAATTGATTGATTATACTTTTTGGTTGGTTCTATGTAGAAATAACCAGGGTCCTCTGACATGATAACAGGGGGAACATCAGTCATCAGCAGAAGTAACTTAGAGCACACACGCATCTCACAGGCATTGGAGAACGCCTGCCACGTAGCAGGTGCTGTGTCAGGGCTGGGGGCAGTGAGGTGAAGAAGATATGGTCTTTGCCCTTGGGGAGCCCCCGTAAGGGGTCACGTACATACCAAAAGAACCAATCCAGTCTGCCTCCCATACACATATTTAATATGAATGTTATTTAATAGACCTATTATTTGACTGAAGTATCCAGTTGCTTTTACAGTCCAATTTATAGGTCTGTTTCGACTCCTCTTCAATGTAGCTGGTAAGGCCTATTTCATTCTAGAGAAGCTTCTTAGGGCTACCTAAAGTCAGAACAGAGATTTAACCGTTGTCTGCCTTTCTTCTCCCTCAACAGGGCACCACCAGGGGCTCTGCAAAGCACTGGGCTCTGTGAGGCCACCTTCAGACCCAGCGCACCCTTGCCAGCAGGCAGCTCTTGGCTGACATCAGCGCAGAACTACAGGGGCCACCTTGACTGACAGCTGTGGCATCCAATGACACCACTTGCTGGGCAAGTCCTTTGATCATTCTGAAGCTCAGGCCTGTAACACGGAAATGAGACCCGCCCCACCTCTTTCTGTGGGTTGCTGTCAAAATCAAATGGGATCATAGAAGTGCTTTGAAAAAGAAAAAGCAATATTCAAATATAAAATGCTAGATTACCTTTTTTTTTTTTTTTGTGAAGGTTGTCAGGGCCCAAACAAAAAAGATTTTTCAGTTTTACCATTTAATAATAAATCAAGTCTATCAGAAGCTTGATAACACACCAGAGCTGGATACAGCAAGCGCTATCTGTTGTGTACCCAAGAGCCATTTCTACTCTCCTTCCAAGCTCATGGAACCCTAATTCTTTCAGGTGAGGACAGAGCTTTCCTTCATCCACCTCGATCCGCCTCAGCCCCAGGGGGAGACTTATGATTGGTCTAAATCAGTCATGGCAATCACATTCTACTATGGCAGTGATTGGTCTAGGGGTGGGCGTAAGTCCCAGTTCTGGTCAATGAGAAATAAGGGAAAATGTGACTTCCCTGCCCCAACTTGAAACAGAATTTCAAGAAAAGAAAACCTTTTGCCTCTGTCTTACTGGGCAATCATGTGAGGACATGATGCCTGAAGGGGTAGGATCTATCTTGCAACTGTGAAGCAATAAAG
This sequence comes from Ursus maritimus, assembly GCF_017311325.1. NCBI lineage: Eukaryota > Metazoa > Chordata > Mammalia > Carnivora > Ursidae > Ursus > Ursus maritimus. The sequence goes on along the minus strand of NW_024425563.1, from coordinate 23,345,320 downwards.
CACAAGGACACAATGGAAGAATAGAAGATCAGAAGGAGCAGGATTCCCTTCCTCTTCTTCCTCTTCTCCTTCTTCTTCCCCTTCCTCCTCCTCCTCCTCTTCTTCATCTCCTTCTTCTTCTTCTTCTTCTTCTTCTTCTTCTTCTTCTTCTTCTTAAGTTTTGCTTCTGAATTTTATTACAGAGTCAAACAAAGCACAGTCAGATGAGGAAATGGAACATTTATGTGTGAATCTCTTAGTCAGAAAAACTGTAACTGAACCAACAAAATCTGTTCATACGTACATCTTTGTGCCTGTGATCCAGGCATGTTTAGAAGGAGCAGGAGCCTTGATGACGTCACTGAGCTCCTACGGCACCTGCCCTCCTCCAGGCTTCTGGTTATAAGAGATAACCAAACGCTGTTCATGCGAAAGTCCCTGTTACTTGTAGTTATTTGCATATGTAAATTGTGCAATCTCTACAGAATGTAACTTGGCCGTGTATTTGTATTTGAATGTACATCCCCTTTGACTCAACAGTGCTGCCACGGAATTATCAGAATTTCTCCCACAGACATACTCACACATAGGTAAGTATACTTATTTTTTTTTTAAAGATTTTATTTATTTATTTATTTGACAGAGATAGAGACAGCCAGTGAGAGAGGGAACACAAGCAGGGGGAGTGGGAGAGGAAGAAGCAGGCTCATAGCATAGGAGCCTGATGTGGGGCTCGATCCCATAACGCCGGGATCACGCCCTGAGCCGAAGGCAGACGCTTAACCGCTGTGCCACCCAGGCGCCCCAGTAAGTATACTTAAATCACTATATTTGTTTGTGTTGAAATGTAATTACATGAAATATTAATTCATTTAATTAAATCTATGGATTCAAACATCATGTATGCAACAATATGGTTAGATTAATGACAGTGCATCCATAAGATGAGACATATGCCTTTAAAAAGATGGGCACAGCTCTGTGTGTGCTGGTAAGAGATTATGTTTGAGATCATTAAGGTATACATACACTGGTAAGAAGTGATATTCTGGATATAGTAAATGGAAAAAGTGAGATTAATAATGGTTGAAGCTGGATGATGGGTGCGTGGGGATTTGTTAGGTCATGTTTTCTTGTAAGTGTATTACAGAGATTTGAAGTTCGCCAAAATAAAAAAATTTCAAGACAAGGGACAGGAAGAGTAGTGTGTTTGCTATGACATTATTTGTGTGGGTTTTTTTTTTTTTTTAAGCAAACAGATGAAGGATAGAACGTGAATATCCATAGAAGGACACACCAGAAACTGGTAACAACAGTTGCTACGAGGGAAAGAGGGAGGACTGAGAAGAGACAGAGTTTTCATATCTCTTTGTCCTTTTTTGAATTAAAAAAATAAAATAATATTTTATTAAAAATAAAATAATAGGGGCACCTGGGTGGCACAGCGGTTGGGCGTCTGCCTTCGGCTCAGGGCGTGATCCCGGCGTTATGGGATTGAGCCCCACATCAG
>NW_024425563.1:23324671-23343821 GCF_017311325.1 Ursus maritimus | reverse complement strand
CTGATGTGGGGCTCAATCCCATAACGCCGGGATCACGCCCTGAGCCGAAGGCAGACGCCCAACCGCTGTGCCACCCAGGTGCCCCTATTATTTTATTTTTAATAAAATATTATTTTATTTTTTTAATTCAAAAAAGGACAAAGAGATATGAAAACTCTGTCTCTTCTCAGTCCTCCCTCTTTCCCTCGTAGCAACTGTTGTTACCAGTTTCTGGTGTGTCCTTCTATGGATATTCACGTTCTATCCTTCATCTGTTTGCTTAAAAAAAAAAAAAAACCCACACAAATAATGTCATAGCAAACACACTACTCTTCCTGTCCCTTGTCTTGAAATTTTTTTATTTTGGCGAACTTCAAATCTCTGTAATACACTTACAAGAAAACATGACCTAACAAATCCCCACGCACCCATCATCCAGCTTCAACCATTATTAATCTCACTTTTTCCATTTACTATATCCAGAATATCACTTCTTACCAGTGTATGTATACCTTAATGATCTCAAACATAATCTCTTACCAGCACACACAGAGCTGTGCCCATCTTTTTAAAGGCATATGTCTCATCTTATGGATGCACTGTCATTAATCTAACCATATTGTTGCATACATGATGTTTGAATCCATAGATTTAATTAAATGAATTAATATTTCATGTAATTACATTTCAACACAAACAAATATAGTGATTTAAGTATACTTACTGGGGCGCCTGGGTGGCACAGCGGTTAAGCGTCTGCCTTCGGCTCAGGGCGTGATCCCGGCGTTATGGGATTGAGCCCCACATCAGGCTCCTATGCTATGAGCCTGCTTCTTCCTCTCCCACTCCCCCTGCTTGTGTTCCCTCTCTCGCTGGCTGTCTCTATCCTGTCGAATGAATAAATAAAATCTTTAAAAAAAATAAAATAAAATAAAATAAAATAATATAAAGATTTATTTTTTAGAGATTTTATTTATTTATTTGAGAGAGAGAGAGGTGAAAGAGAGCAAGAGAACAAGCCAGGGGAAAGGCAGAGGGAGAGAGAAACAGACTCCCTGCTGAGCAGAGAGCTGGACGTGGGACTCGACCCCACGACCCTGGGATCATGACCTGAGCTTAACTGACTGAGCTACCCGGGCGCCCCAAAATAACGTAAAGATTTATTAATTAACCAAGTGTAGGTGATGGATAGACAGACAGAGAGGCAGTCCATATCCTTGCAATGTGGCCTCAGGTGCTGCTTCATTTTCATGCAAGAGATCTGTTCAAATCCAGCCTGTGACCCCGAAGATGGTGCGCTGAGACGAATAACCCCAGGCTGCCATGGGGTCTGTAAATAAGCTAAGCCCTTACTTGGAGCCAAGTCATAAAGATGCTGGGGACAAGGAAAACTTGATGGCAGTGATGCAACAGCCGCTACATGAAAACAACACAGCACCATAAAATATTTCTCTTTAAAACGTAATTCCATTGTAGACACTTTCTAAAAGCAGAAAAGCACAAAAAAAGAGATTAAACATCATTTCTAATCCCACTCCCAAAAGCGATACCGTGTATTTTGGTGTGAATGTGTGTGATCGGAAAACACCATTTTATAATTGGATTCTTTCTTTCTTTCTTTCTTTCTTTTTCTTTCTTTCTTTCTTTCTTTCTTTCTTTCTTTCTTTCTTTCTTTCTTTTTCTTTCTTTTCTTTTCCTTTCCTTTCTTTTCTTTTCTTTTCTTTTCTTCTTTCTTTCTTTCTTTCCTCTTTAAGTCATCTCTGCACCCAGCGTGGGGCTCGAACTCACAACCCCGGGATCAAGAGTCGCGTGCTCCTCCGACTGACCCAGCCAGAAGCCCTGTAATTGGATTCTTTCCAGTTCACAAAATAGAATTATTTTCCTGCATCATTAAATATTCTATTTTGCAACATAATTTTTAATGTGTGCTTACTGTTCTTATGTGGCTTTTCAATAATCTTATTAATTTCTTATGTTGGACATTTAGTTGGTTTCCCACCTTTTCGATGGCAATACAATTACAAATCACAGGCAATGCTAACACTTTCTGACCTCCACAAATATTAGCTCAACTTCCTTTCTTCCTTCCTTCTATAAATAGTTATTAAATAAGTACAAAACAACCTGGCTCAAACAAAGCAACTATGAAGGACATTTTTGAGATATTTGGGGGAATCTGAATGTAGAGTTGCTTTTTTGGGATGCTAAGGAATTATGTGACAATGGTCTTGTGGTTATGGGGAAATGCTTCCTTATTTTTTAGATACACACAGTGAAGTACTTAAGGATGAAATGTCACGATGCTTGCAATTTGCTTTAAAATACTTTGGCCAAAAAGTCCATGAAGCAAATACGGGAAATCCAGATGATGGGTATATTGCCTGCTTTTCTGTATGTTTGAAATTTTCATTTAAAAATATGTCTTAAAAATGAAATATGCCATGCTAGGTTCTGGACTATGAGCTGGAGACAGAGCAGTGAACAAAACAGACCCTTGTGGTCCTGGCGGGGCATGTTTCCATCAGAAAGTCTCCAATGTGATCTGATGGTGTCGCCAGGACCTGTGTCAGCCTAGCGTTCCTCGTCCCCTCCACACCCTCATCACTGCAGGGGTGTTTTTAAATATCCACCTCCCAGGGGCCTTGAGTCTAGAGGAATCCCCACACTGTGGTCACTAATACTGCATGTCCAAAATAAGCTCTGTGGCACATGGTGCCCCTGGGGTTCCATTTGGGAAACTTTTCCTGGGCACCCACATGCACCTGGAACTGCAAAGGTACCAGGACTTAAAAAGGGGATGGCCCAACCGCTGCCTTCCACTTACAGCCTGTGAGAGGAGGTGGAAGAGGTCACCCAAGCCAGCTGGAAGGAGGGAAGTTGGCTGGCAAGGTGACCAGGACAAGCTTCTTCAATGGGGGAAGGAGGAGACCCCAGTGCAATGGGGAGATTGTGCTGGGAGGAGCTCCGGTGAGCAGTTCTGCACCCCCACCGTAACCGGCAGGGATAAAGACCCAGAGGAGCTAATGTGCAGTGTATCCTTTAGTTCAGGGGCTGGCAAACTTTCTCTCCAAAGGGCTGGATAATAAACATTTGAGGCTTTTCCAACTATGAGGCAACATCAGAGATATGTAGGTACAAGAGAGAAAAGATCCCCCCAAATTTTTTAGACAAAATTCAAAACTTTATGGACACTAAAATGTAAATTTCACATCATGCTCATGTGCCATTCTTCTTTTTATTTCATTTTATTTTTTCCAACTGTTTAAAAAGGCAAAACCCATTCCTAGCCAGGGCCATACCGAAACAGGTGGTGGCCGGATTCGGCCGGCACACATAACTTGCCCACGGCTCCCAGGCAAGATGGGCTGGTTCCTAACTGAACGGTTTGTTTTAGGGCTGCGCTTTGCTCTGGGGACGGAATGGGCCTGATCTAGCTGGGTCCCTGGCCCGGCTCTACCCCTTCCCAGCTGGGGGTTCTGAAGAAAGTCACTTAACCTCTCTGGACTTCAGTTTCCCTGTCCCTGAAGGCGAGGGAGGCTCCGGCTCCTACTCCCAGACGGGGAGAAGAAATCAGCGCTCCGCACCCTCTCCTATGGACGTGAGAAATACTGGGTGGAGGATGGGCTCCGTGCCTCCAGAGCATCCCCAAAGGCCGCAGTGCCGGGTCCTCACAACCCTCCGGAGCAGCACACCCAGTGTGGCCCGGGTGCAGACTCCTCACAGCCCAGTGCCGCGTGCCTGAGCCCTGGAAGGCGGGCTCCAGGCGTGCCCAGCAGACCCCCATCCCGGGCGGGGGCACGGGCTGCACGGCGGGGCCGTCGGGCCGGCAGCGCGGGCCTCGCCGTCGGTGAGCCTCCGCTTGGTCGAGGGCGCGCCGTCCGAGCTCGCAGGCGGCTCAGAGGAGCCCCTCACCGCCACCTGGCCCTGAGAGGCCGAGCCTCGGGGGCGACGGCCAGCACTTGCCGCCCCCGCCAGCCGCCCCCCGGGCTTTCGGGCCGTCGCCGAGGGTGCGCGCGGGGCTCCGGACGCAGCGGACGCCCTCCCTCGAGGCCCCTGCCCCGCAGCCGGACGGACGGACGGACGGACGCTGCCCCACGCTGCCCGGCGGGGCGGGGCGGGAGCTGGCGCTCGGGGTGCGCCCGGGCCTGCCGGCCCGTTGCGCAAGTTGTGCTCGGGCGGCTATAAGAGGGGCGGGCAGGCATGGAGCCCCGGAGGAATCGCGACGCCAGCAGCTGCGAGGTAAGGCCCCGGGCACGCTCTTCTTTCCTTTTCCTCCGGTCTTTCTTGGCCAGCCAACCCACCCCACCCCACCCTGAACGCCGGGGAAACTGAGGCGGGCGAGGGGCAGGGCGGCAGGCTTGGTTCTGGACCATGGCAGCTTTGTCCTGGAGTTCTAACGGGAGGGAAGGCGGCCGGGGAGATCTGGGTTCCGAGCCGGGCTGCGCCAGTGCCCACGGAGCAGGAATCTGTGAGGGTCCCAGGGGACCGTCCAAGCCGCCAGCCCAGATGCTGAGATGCTTTGGAAATTGCCTTGAGCACATCCCCGAAGATCAGGGTACCCTGCCCCCATCTGAAGGAGACTAAGTCGGGGGTGCTGGGGGTTCGGTATGAGCGTTCGGTTTCTGAGGACTAGCTTTGCTCTGCGGCTGGGAATTCCGGCATCTTTCTCCAGTGGGGGTGTTCATCTCTGATGTGTGAATGCGAGGATCCGTGTAAGGCCAAAGCCTGGAGCAGGACCACTGTGGGGTAGAGGTGGGGAGCAAAGTGTCGGCAAGAACCCAGATATCTCCGAGAAATTCTGCCGAGTCTCACCACACCTGGCCTCTAAGCCAAGCAAATTGCCTTCTTGATCACGGATGAAATTGGGGTTTTCTGAGGAGACAGAGCAGCGGGTCACGGAGGAGCCTACTGCATGATTCTCACTGCTAGCAGCTGTCTTGTCGGTCCGGCAGACACCCACTGTGGGCAGGTGGGCCCCAGGCGGAGTCGGCCTCCTCTCCCCGCCGAGTGTACATTTCACTGTGGGTGTGGTCGCCTTTACGTGCCGGTTTCCATAGCTGCAAGATGGTGGCATTTTGGAACTGTGACGCCTTAACGTGAAGCTAGATCCAAGACGAGTGGCCTGCTTGTCATTGGAGAATAGCAGTTTGGGAGAGGATGAGATGTTTGATTTCTGCTGGAAGGCTCTTGGGGTGGGCGGGGCAGAGGGCAGGTACTTGCAGGCGAGGCCCCAGGAGCACCAGCTCCAGGACTCCCCGTGGTAGGCACCAGGAACCGGGAAGTTTGCTCTGTAGAGTTCTGAAGTGGGCAGCAGTCAGCTGGGACTGGTGGGAGAGAGGGTACCCAATGTCTTTCCCACCAGGCTGGTCTGCAGAACCATAGTCGCTGCCATTCCTGTGTCCTCAGGAGCAGAGACGCCAGGGGGATCATTTCTCTCATTTAGGTAGGGGGAGAAGGCAAGAGAAAAACAGTGGATATTTTTAGGTTCTTCCCTTTTCTAGCAATTGAGGACATTGGGCTGAGGGGAACGTGTCCATGTTGGCCAAAGGAGCGTCCTTCTCATATTTTGTACATCTTATGCCCAAAATAACTCTTCTTGGTATTTGGGGGAAATATTCCACCCCCCTCCGTTCCAGGAAATGGCTCCAAGCGCCAAGGACAGAGCCAGGGAGATTGCAGTGAATTCCTGCCTTTCCGCCCCAGGCAGATGCCTCTCGTGTCTGAGTGGCCCGTGCAGGGTGTGGAGGTGGCCGCTTGGGAGAGCTCTCCGCACAGAACCCATGTCATTGTCCCCCTCTGCAGCCTAGACCGAGGGAACAAGGGAATGTGGGAGTTGGGGAGAGAGAAGGGGCTTCAGGGAAGTAGAGTCCTTGTGGGGAGTGCATCTTTGAACAGCGTGCATGTGATTTCAGGGAAAATCAAGCCAAATTGTCCTGCAATCAGTCAATCGGGAGGCCATGTAGGAGTCTGTGGCAGAAGCTCCGTTCTGGCCTGCCCCCCCCCCCGGAGCCTCGAAGTTCTTCTTTGTCCACACAATTGTCTCAGAGAAATAGAAAGAGGTTGTTTTTTGGTTTTTGTTTTTTTAAGATTTTTTATTTATTTATTCAACAGAGATAGAGACAGCCAGCGAGAGAGGGAACACAAGCAGGGGGAGTGGGAGAGGAAGAAGCAGGCTCATAGCAGAGGAGCCTGATGTGGGGCTCGATCCCAGAACGCCGGGATCACGCCCTGAGCCAAAGGCAGACGCTTAACTGCTGTGCCACCCAGGCGCCCCGAAAGAGGTTGTTTTTGCTTAAAAACAACACACCTGATGCCTGGGCTCAGGGAGTTCTGGGCGCTTACTCCATGTGTGACAACAGATGCGCCTCAAACTGCATTTTACAGTCTCTCCGGCCCAGTTCGTCGCTCCCCAAAACGGGGTGCGTGATGGGTGTCACCGCTGACATCTCACTGATCGCACTGAAGACTTCACCCCCACCTGTGTGCACACTGTGCTTGTGCTGTGGGGTGCAGCAGGCTGGGGAGGAGTGCAAGGGCAGGGGGGAAGCCACAGAGAAGAAAGGAGGCGGAGAGGTCTCCGAGAAGGGCGGGAGGCCCTGAGCAAGCGAGCAAAGGGCTGGAGCCAGGCTGATGAATGGGACTAAGGCCGGGAGCCCCTGGGACCACCGTCAGGATGGAGCAGAACTCAGGAAGCTGAAAGGAACGGGAAACCACCACAGGGGGCCGGAGGACACACCCGAGGGGCAGGAAGCCCACCAAGGTCCCCGTTAAGGGGAAACCTGGAAGCCCAAGTGTGTCCTGCCTTCAATTCTTTGATGTGACTTTGAGACAGGGGCAGGTGAACGGTGGTAGAGGTCGGTGAACCTGGTTAGACGATGAAGATCAGAGATGGGAAATACTTTATTTATTCTTTCAACAAATATTAATGAGGACCTGCTCTGCGCCAGGCCCTTGGGAGCTGCTGGGACAAAGAGCACGGCCATGCCTCCTGCGCCTGGCACACCGCACTAACTGATCGAGGCGCCCTCTCCCCTAAGGCTGGATGGAGCTCTAGGTCCCCTCCCCGAAAAACTGAGCAGAGTTGACACTGGAATTGAAACCTATTGGTCATCCAGGATGGGGATCAGATCTAAAGGTGGTTTGTGATGAGTCAGAAGAATGTAACCCCCACACCCGCACTCTGGCTGCTGGTTAAGTATGTTAACATTTCTCAAACAAGGCTCTCAGTTGTGAAGAAGAGAAAACCACTCAGGCTAGCTCAGGGTTTCAAAAAATATATTGCAACCAACAAGAGTGAGATTGATTTTTTGACACTTGGTCCTCTTACATTGTTTATCTATATCTCCCCTGGATTAAAAAATACATTCAGAGAGTTGGAACATACTCAAGTGAGTATTTGTGGAAGAGTATCTCACAGTGGAGGCTAAGGACAGAGAGGGCCCAGAACCGATGAGGTCGGGAACCAGAAAGAAGTCAGGAAGGAGCTCAGGCACGGCACTGACTGTACCCACCTGTTACTGGATGAAGTCTGGTCTTCCTCAGCTACTCCATGCACAGGAGGGCAACCATGGCTCCCCCAGAACTTCTGAGCCCTCCGTAGAGACAGACTGGGGTCTCTGAAGCCCTGCTTTCAGTTCCTGGGAGAGATGCTGATTAACCTAATCAGGGTTTGGAGGAGAAAGAGATAAGGAAAGGGAGGAGAGTATTCTCGGTCTCTTGCCTACCACTGGTCGTGCAGACATGGCCTCCAGGGCCCGCGTGCGGTGGGTGTGTGTGTGCGTGCGCGCGTGTGCTCTTAATAGGGCAGATCCCCCACGAGGTGGAATCAAGCCTGGGACATTCTAGCTCTTTAGCCTCACAGGCTCTACCGTTCTGCCATATTGAATTCTCCTAAACCCACCATAGTTTTCCCCAACTCCATGCTCGCCTTGGTCTGAAATGCCCTGCTTGTCCTCTTCCCCGTGGGGACTCCTGTGTTTAAGGTCTCAGTTCAAATACTGCCTCATTTACAAAGCTGTCCTCACCTCCCCAGAGTCAAAACCCTCCTCTGTGCTCCCCAGATTCTATGCTCCTTCCCTCATAAGCTTGATGAGGTTGTATTAAAATGAGTTATTTTAGCTTCTGTTTGTTCCACTGGATTCTGAGTAGCTTGAATGACCAAGATCCAGTCTTTCTGTCTCTATTCATCCTTTGTTTTTTTTTCCCTGTCCCCAAGTCCCTTCCAGCTTAGAATTATGGAGAAAGGAAGAAAGGGAAAGTAGAAGGAAAGGATGGGAGGGAGCCCACAGGAAGAATTTCTGCAGGGAGAGGCTTAGACCATCCAAAGCTTTTCCCTCATAATTAACAGCAAATACCAAATTATCTGAATTTAATTCCACACTAGTACACCGAGGATTATTAAAGAGAGGAGTGTAGAAATCCCAATGGCTGGAGAAGAGAAGAAGGAAGAGAGAAGTATGTGCTGGGTCCAAGCTAACCTCTCGCACTTTCAGCCGGGAGAAGAAGGGACTTTGGATAGCTCAAAGCTAGCAGCCTCCACCAGCAAATGCCTCTGTGACCCTAAGCTCTCCCCCACCTCCCCCCCACACCCCCACACTGCTATCATCAGGAGGCTGTAGGCAGGCCTGACCTTGGCCCAGCAAACCTTCCAGCCTGGATCTAGAGAAGCACCCCCATGTCTTGACAGAGAAGCCCCCCCTGGTCTGCCTCATCCCCTAGGACCAGAGTGGAGGTGAAGAAGGTCACATCTGGAGGCCACCAGCGTCTTGGGGAAATGGGAGGTGAGCTTGTCCGTGGAGAAGGCAGAGGTGGGGGGCCCACATAGAAGTGGGGCAGGGTTGCGGGGGGTGGGGGTGGTCAGCTAAGGATGAATAGAGCTGGGCCCAGCCCCCAGGTCCCAGGTGAACTCAGAGAGTGGGAAATTGTGGTCAGATGGAAGGTGTGGTTGTATGAGCCTCTCCTTCTGCCTTGGAACGGTTTTCTGTGGTGACATTTCCTTTTCTAGTGCTGCCCTGGGAGGCTCCATTTTCTGGGTTTTCTCTTTTCTTCTCCAGGGCACCCATGGCAGGAGATGCTGGTAGAGGTGACACAGAGCGTCAGGGTCTTAATTAAAGGAGAGGGAAGGCAGCAGGAGGCAAAAGCTAGTGAACAGGAGGTCCAGAGGATGAGCAGAGGAGTGGGGCAGGGAGCTAGCAGAGGGAAGGGGAGGCCTTGGCCAGTGTGCGTGCAGCCCATTGGCCACACCTTCCCCAGCGGTGCCCATCTCCCTCCCCAGGCTCTGCTTGAGTAATGGGCAGAGAGAAACAAAAGAGACAGGATGTTGTATCAACATTTCAGCGGTTCATCTTTTAACTCTCAGAAAATGACAGCTGCTAAAGGTTCAAAACCATTTTTGGAAACTTCTAGAGAGGAAAGGTGCTGCAGCCCAGACAGCTGGCTGACAATCGCCTTTCTCCTCCCAGTTCCTCCCACCTCAGCCCTCTCCACCTGGGCACTCCCGGGTGTCCATCTGCAGCCCTGTTTTTCTGAATGTGACTCCCAATCCCGGCCGTCAGCTGGATGGGTCTGCCTGAGGTCCCACCAGCTGCAACCAGCAAATCCGCGGCGTTGCAACTCCCTCCCTGTGCTGTCACCAATTTCCATCTCCATCCTTCTTGTCACCTGGGCTGAGAGCATTAGCCTGGGAACAGTCGGAGCTCCTCACTTCCACGAAAGAAGCCTAGCCTCCCTATGTGGCCCTCGGGGCCCAAGCCCTCCCCACCTCCTGGCCCATCACACCTCCCGTGCTGGCTGTGAGCCACCACGGCCTGAGCTCACAGGTGTTCGTCAGCCTCTGAGCCCTCGGCTGGGCTGCTCCTCTCCTCCACCTTCACAAACCCAATTCCCCCTGACTCTACGGCCCTTATCATATACCACCTCCTCCAAGAAGCCTCCTTGATTCCTTACTGGAAATAGTGGTGATAACAGCTAACGTGTATTAGCTAACCCTTTATATGCATTGTCTCATTTCATCTACGGAACAGCCTCAAGTGGGAATTACAGTCTGTATCATTCCCACTTTATAACTAAGAGAAATGAGTCTAAGAGAGTTTGGCAAGCTTGTCCAAGGTTCTGTACTCCAACTCGAGCAGAGTTCTGCTGAACTCCAGAGTTCGTCATTTTACACACGTCTCCCTCCCCTGAATTACCCTGGGCATGCTGTCTGTTTAAACATTCTGCCTGGAGTTATAGCTAATTATGTAAACTGGTTGTTCAAGAGCACAGCTTTGTTCTTTACTTTTATCTCTAACAAATAATATATGTTCATAGTTGACAGCCTAAAATACTGCAGTGTATTCCCTGCGCTTCTGGGAAACCCCGCAGTCTTCACTCCCATCCCTCCCGAGTCCTGATTCCCGCCTTCCTGTGGTTCCATGTCCTCTTTGTCTTTGTACCTGGCCCACAGTGGGCGATCAATGCACGTTAGCTGTCCACCATCCGCTATCCATTGAGTAACTATTAGGTGTCAGGTGCTGTGCTTAGTGAGGCTGTGGCTGCTGTCTTGAATTACCCCTCCCCTCTCTAGTCCCTAAACTCTGCCCTCACCTGCCATCTGCACCACCGTCTTGGGCCACAGCCAGGCCCCACCCAGGTACTGACACTCAGGGGAACCCAGGAACACTTGACGTCCACTCTGTCCTGATGCCCATATCCAGGTGTATAAATCAGCTCGCATTAAGTTTGGCTGCATTTAGCAGAGACCCAACGTAACAGTAGCTTAACCAAGACAGAGGTTATGTCTCTCACACGCACAGCACAAGTCCAGGGACGGGCGGTCTGAGGCCAGCATGTCACCTCGGCTCCACAAAGTCCTCAGGGACCTGACCTCCAGCTGCCCACACCACCATTTATGAGGTGAGCCTCTCCTCCTCGTGATTCAAGATGGCGCCAGAACCCCGGCTTCCATGTCCACAATGCAGGCATGGGGTGGAGGGAGGGATGAACGAGGAAGAGGCCAAGGCACGCAACCCAAGAGCTGCCACACAGCCTCGTGCTGTGACTTAAGTGGCCAGACTTTAGTGGCATAGCCAAACCTAGTTGGGGGAAGCAGAGAAGCGTAGGATTTATTCTGGAAGGCACATCACCCTCTAAACTTGGATATGCTATTACTTGGGAAGAAGGGAGGAATAGCTATGGGAGACAACTAGCAGCCTCTAGTAAAAGGGTCCGGTGTGTTGGTGTGTGTGTGTGTGTGCACATGCTGTGTGTGCGCACGGGAGCACGCGTGTTGTGGGGTGTGTGCTGGCGGGCCCCGTTCTCTCCAGCACTTTGATCTCAGGTGGACTCGTTATGGCATCTCTACAGAACCGCCCTGAACCGGGCCTCCTCCTCTTAGGCGGGGTTAGCAGCAGCTTCTCAACCCCCTGTTCCAAGGAACCGCAGTGTCTTTTCTGCGTCCGCTGAAGCGTATTATCAGTGGTGATAGAGGGTCTTGTAAAACTGTCTCCCCATTCGGGTGTTACAGGGTGGCCATTGTGGGAGAGCGACTAGGACCAGAGTTAATCTGGTAATAAATTCTCTTGGGAAGGAGGGTGTCATTACGCAAGAATCCTAGAAAAGGGTACCGTTCAATCTTGTGCCGCAGGGGGGACACCCAGAAAAGCCAGGCACTCTGCTGAGATGGCCCAGGGGAGGCAGCGGGCCAAATGCTAGATTCAGGGTTGGCTACGGGCAGTGTTACCCCAGTAATCACACAATTCCCCAACTGCTGCCCTCTGCCCCCCACCCCACCCTTCAGCACAAACACGCGCAACACGCAGGGGCTTGACAGTTTCGTCTCATTGACCCTTTTGAGCCAGGTGGTGTTATTCGTTCCATTTTACTAATGGGAACCAACGCCGTAGGGATGTGAAGTGTTTCTGCCTAGAGGCTCACTAACATCTTGGGACCTAACCACTATACTTTTCACCTTTGCCAGGGTTTCGAGGAACTATACTGGGGATTAGCGCTACTTAACTCCTTCCACAAACATCTGGTGGAAATGTTTACTCATGTAATCGGTAGTTAATAGAGGGAGCTTCGACTTTATAAGAGAGAAAGCAAGCCCAGAAACACTTGAAGTGCCCCCTCCTGAATTACTTGGGATTTTTTCATACTCCAAGTTGATATGGGGGTACAATCTCATAGCTTCATTCTAGAGCAGGGTATTTGTTTCCAAGGACCATGGTCCCAGGAGGTACCTTGGTTGAGTATTGGGGTGGTTTGTAATTTGGGGCTGTCCTTAAAGTCTGGAGAAAATGTGGGGTGGGGAGAAAGTACCCCAGCCTCTCTGGGTTAAGCAGAACCCTGACTCTGCCACTCTCCTGTTTGACTTTGAGCAAGTTAATGCATCTTCTTGACCCTCGATTTCCCTCTTCTATAAAATTCAGATTAAAAGCATGCCTTTGATCAAGCATGGTAAGTAATATATAAACGGACTGTTTATTTCTATTATATTGCCAGAATATGAATTATACTAATATTGCCACCTGTGGACAGAAATGTATTATCTGTTTTTATCAAGACCCAGATGAGGCAGGACATAAAAAACAGAGATGAACTTTTTTGCCTTCTCCAGAACCTTCATGCTAATATTTACTTACATTTGATTATCATTTCAGGCTCACGCTCACAACCTTAGCATGGATCACAGACTCGCATACACTTAACCGTATTACCTTTTGTCTTATGTATCTCATTAGAACTTTGCTGCTTACTCAAGGATCTGCATCTTATTAATATTAGAATTCATTGTTCCATGACTTTGAAAGTGTCAAACATTCTGGATGAACATGTTATAGTCTCTCCTGCCTCTATTTTATTTTATTTTATTTTATTTTATTTTATTTATTGGAGAGAGAGGAAGCACAAGCAGGGGGAGCAGCAGGGGAAGAGGGAGAAGCAGGCTCCCCACTGAGCAGGGAGACTGATACGGACTCGATCCCAGGACCCTGGGATCATGACCTGAGCTGAAGGCAGACGCTTAACTGACTGAGCCACCCAGACGTCCCTGCCTCTATGTCTTTAAACCAGCTGTTTTCTGACCACTTGTGGCAACCGCTTTCCATTCTTACCCCTCCTGGGTCTTTAATACTCAACTCAGGTGACACCTCTTCCAGGGAGCCCCCTTTGTAGTCCTTGCACTCATCCTCGTGAAATTTGTTCTTCTTGTACTGGAATGGCCTGCTGACCTGTTTCTCTCTCCTATTAATGCATTAGCAACCCGAGAGTAGAGAACATCTGTTGTTCACGATTGTATCCTTGTGCCCGGCTCTGTATCTGACACATTAGCAGACCTTCCACCAGTGCTGGTTGCGTTCAGGCTCCTGGTGGGAGAGAAAGGAAGTAATAAAGCCAGTGATAAATGCCATCACAGAGGTATCAGCAGGCCGCTGTGAGAGAGTAACGGAGAGACAAGTAACATCATCTCCAGTAATAAGGATAATAATAGGGTACATTTCACAACACCTTTAAAGCTCTCGCACATGCATTGTCTCATTTGATCCTCATAAAAGCCTAGAGATAGGTATATTGCAGGAGATGCAGGTGGAGTTTTTAGTGGTTATGGGAGATGCTTAAAGTCAGGCAGCTATTAAATGGCTGGATTCAGACCACACCTTAAAAGCCCATTCTCTTCCTCGCAGCGTGCAATAAAGTCATATCATCTCCACAATGTCCATTTGCTCCTGCCCTGGCTTACTGCTCTGTGGTCTGTCCCACACCACTTCGTAGATTAATTGGTCAGGCCTTGCCTCCCCAAGGAAATGCATTTCATTAATGTAATTCTAGATAACAAATTGTCTTGGGACGCTGAGGGGATGATTGCTGTGGCAGAAAGCAAGTCTCGTTTTTTTTTTTCTAAGATTTTATTTATTTGACAGAGAAAGAGAGAGACAGCCAGAGAGAGAGAGGGAGCACAAGCAGGGGGAGTGGGAGAGGAAGAAGCAGGCTCCCAGCGGAAGAGCCTGATGCGGGGCTCGATCCCATAACGCGGGGATCACGCCCTGAGCCAAAGGCAGACGCTCAACCACCCAGGCGCCCCGCAAGTCTCGTTTTTATCCACATCCGATAATGTGGTTGGTAACAAGACGTCTGGGTGTTTTCTGAGATCCCAGCGACTTGCTATGTGTGGTTCCTTTGTTTTCAGGCCCGAGAAGTCCATCCTGGGAAGGAAGATGCGTTGCGGACCCCTGTGCCGATTCCTGTGGCTTTGGCCCTATCTGTCCTATATTGAAGCCGTGCCGATCCGAAAAGTGCAGGATGACACCAAAACACTCATCAAGACGATTGTCACCAGGATCAATGACATTTCACACACGGTAGGGAGGGTCTGAGAAGACAAAACAGAGCTCTGGCCGGCCCAAGGGGAAACCAGGACCTCAGATGTTAGCTGCGGCCTGGGCAGCCCCATGTAGGGGCCATAATGGCCTTGACTTCTCCCTACTGCGCAAGCGGCTGCCTTCTCACTTCCTCTCCCCTCCCCCTCCCACCTCCTCCCTCTCCTTCCTCCTTGATGGGAATCCTAGTGCAGGACCAGAGGAAGCCATAAAGGTCCTTGTGTCCCACTGGCAGGTGACCAGACCCCCAGTTGCGTCCTCTCTGGGCCTCTGTCATGTTGCTAGAATATGCTTATCATGGGGCATTCTTTTTTTTTTAAATTGTATTTATTTATTTGAGAATAGAGCAGAGCTAGAGAGAGAGCACGAGTGGGAGGGGAAAGGGCAGAGGGTACACTAAGCTCCCCACTGAGCAGTGAGCCCAGCTTGGGGCTTGATCCCAGGACCCTGGGATCATGACCCAAGCCGAAGGCAGACCCTTAATAAACTGAGCCACCCAGGCACCCACACTGTGCATTCTTCCTAGCTGAACTCTGGCCCTGTGAAGCTTCTCCCTATTACTGAGAGTCCTGGGGTCCACAGGCCTAGACCCTTGGCCATTTCGCAGATGAGGGCTGTGTTTGGAATTAGGAAGACCGAATGTGAATCTTCACCCTTCTGTTCTCTATCCGTAAAATCTTAAGCTAGTTCCTCAGTGTCTTGAAGCCTCGGTTTCCGCAGCCAGATAGTGGGACTATCAAAAGGGACTTCACAAGGTTGTTATGAGATTCAATTAGATAAAGCGAGTGATCCAGCCCCCTCCCCGGCCCCCGACAGAACCAGAACACAGCATGCCCTCATTAAAGGTTTCTAGCTGTGGTTTTTGGTAGCCCCAGTCATAAAAGCCTGCTTGCTCCCCCAGCATGGAGCAATCTAGAAACTTCCACATCTCCTGCCTGTTAATGCATGTCTGACAGTGGCCTTGGGTAGCCAGGGAAAAGTTAGGTGGCCAAAGGAGAGACAGCTCAGAACTAGATAGAGTCTTGGGCATTTTATAGAAAGAAACCTGTGAGTCTCCATGCTTTCACAAGGCCACACATTATAGATCGAGAGTGTCCCAGCTTGGGTGATGCCAAGAGAGAGCACTGCAGGCGGTGGGGAAGGGGAGAACCCCGCCTGGTAACCAGTGTTACTGGAGCAGAGGAACGAGGTGGGGCACTCTTCAAGGGGGTCCAGCCTTCATCTCTGAGGGGGTGGGAAGCCTTGGAGAACCTGACTGGGAAGGAGAAGTCCTCTGGGGGTGGAAGTTGGAGAGGACAGCTGGGGAAGGGGCACTTCAGGAGAACCTCAGTGCCTGGGGCAGAGACTTAACTAAGTAGGAATCAGGCCTCATGGCTGCTTCCACAGCAGAGGCCATTTAGAGGAGGGAACAACCTGTGAAGATTGGTCTGGAACGGGAGGGCAGGATGATTTGGGAAGGGCAGGAAGACAGAAGTCCTGGAGACCAGCTTGCAAGCTTGGCAGCCCCTGGGGCCCAATAAACAAGGGCCTGGGCCCGGGTGGTGAGGAAGGGGGACAGGAGGCAAGCAAGAGAGTGGACCTCCACACTCACAGGAGAGGCCGAGGCCTTGCAGAACCAACTTCTCTGAGATCCCACTCTCCCTTTTCCTCTCTCCCAGCAGGCTGTCTCCTCCAAACAGAGGGTCGCTGGTCTAGACTTCATTCCTGGGCTCCACCCGGTCCTCAGTCTGTCCAGGATGGACCAGACGTTGGCCATCTACCAACAGATCCTCACCAGTCTGCATTCCAGAAATGTGGTCCAAATATCTAATGACCTGGAGAACCTCCGGGACCTTCTCCACTTGCTGGCCTCCTCCAAGAGCTGCCCCTTGCCCCGGGCCAGGGGCCTGGAGAGCTTCGAGAGCCTGGGCGGTGTTCTAGAAGCCTCGCTGTACTCCACGGAGGTGGTGGCCCTGAGCAGGCTGCAGGCGGCCCTGCAGGACATGCTGCGGCGGCTGGACCTCAGCCCTGGGTGCTGAGGCCTCGGAGGCCTCTCTTGCCCACGTCGAGGAGAGAGCCCTGGGCTCCTGGGTGTCTCTGGGAGAGAGCCCGTGTGGGTGTCCTTTATCTGGACCCCGGGCCGTTTTTCTCTCACACCTCAGGGCCACTCTTCCAAAGGTCCAAGCCTCCGAGGCAGGAAAGCAAAGATAGAATGCATGATGCCATGCTCACCGGGAAGGGGGACCCACCCGGCAGACAGTGAACTGATGTGGGTTCTCACAAAAGCCTTCCTTCCTGTGCCACCGCCCCCCTCACTGCATGCTTCAGCGTGACCCGGGGTGATTTCAGGAGGCACCCGCCGAGCCTTTGGACCAGCAAACGAGATTCTGTCTGAGAATTCTGGGAGCATCGTGAGGGTGACATCCACATAGCTACCAACTCCCAAGCAACACATTATTTATTATGCCTTTTATTCTGGATGGACTGGAAGCAAAACATCCACTTTTCCAGACTCTTTGGGGCCGGCCAGCGCTAGGGATGCTGGTTCCAATCCCACTGATGGGCCTGGCTGAGGCAAACCCATTTCTAGTGACTTGAGGGCTCTCAAGTTAGTTCTTTGGTAACTGGCTTTGTTTCTACTGTGACGGATGTGAAATTACAGTGTTTGCAATGGCATTGCCCTGAGCGGATCTCCAAGGACCAGGTTATTTCAAAAAGAAGATGAATTTTGTCATCTGTGATATATAGATGTGTGCACCTGGAGGTGGGGGAATGTGTTAGCGGGAAGGGGAAGGATCCAGAATGTGTTTTCTGAATTACATTTGAACCGAATGGGTTCTTCAGATTGGGGGGGGGTCATTTTCTCATCTCTGCAACCACTTAGTGTGGTTTTCATGAAAAGATGACTCCTTCAGGGGGGTTGTGGGGGTTTTCCAGCCGCCCATGGAGGGAGTGGCGCTGAAGAATGCTTTTCGGGGCAGTTGTGAGCTCTGGCCTTCTTCAGCTGCTGGAGAGAGGTCTTTCTTATCAGGGAGTGCGGATCCCTCACTGGAGAGAGCGATCCCCAGAGCAGGGGTCCCTGGTTTGGGCCTTGGAATGGTCTAGGGATGATCCCACACAGGATTAACACAACAGTAGCCCTACGTGGGCTGTGCAAGCCAAATTGTGGTTCTTGTCCGACCTGCTCACGCAAAGCAAGACCATGTTTCCCACTCATTCGTGGTGGGTTTTTATTCCAGTGGGAAGGTCTGTGGGCTTAAGTGGATGGTCCCAAGACCTGAGCCAGCACTGCTGAGTGCCGGACCGCCAGGCCAGGCCTCCAGGAGTGCCCTTCCCCCGAGAGGTCATGTTTGGGGGGAGGAACGAGGAGGCTTGGGTGTTCCACCGTCCTGCCCCTGTGATGGGGCCATCACACGCTAGGTGGTGGATCTGTCCAAGGAGATTTGAATCAAAGCTATCAACTTTGAGACCGAGCACCTACTTTGTGCTCAGCCCTGATTGGTGCTATGGGCTGGAGAAGCTCGCCAAGTAAACGTTAAAATCCAGTCTTACCCTCAGGGACCTTGCATTCCAGATGGTAAAAACTCTACACACCAGCATGCAAAGGCTGGCCTCTCACCATGGCAACCGAGCGCGTGCCTTGGTGGGCGGGAAATGCCGAGCTGAGGGCGGCGGGGCTCAGGGGCCCGCAGGCTAACCCTGCTTGCACTTGGTAGCATTTTTGCTTTTCAGGGCACGGCAGAATTTACTACTGTGTAGCCACATCCCTTTGAAGCAGCGTAGCTGACAATTTAAAAATAAACCTAGGACCATAGCAGCCGACGGGGAGCCGAGCTAAGACTATAGAGTTCAGGTCCTCTGACTCCCAGAGTGTCCCTGGAGCCAGGTAATGCTCCCTGGAGGTAGCGTTGGGCAGGGGAGACCAGGAGAGCTTGCTGGGAGAGAGGAGTCGGAGGCGATGTTGCAGGAGGCGAGGGATGTGAATTGTCTGGAGGGGGAGGCTGTTTTGTTTGTGCTGAGACACAGGATGAAGGTATGTGCAGCCAGAAAGGCAGAGAAAGAAAAGACGGGAGGGAAAGGGACATGTTGAAGTTTGATATCGAAGGGGTAAGAGTGGAAAGTTCTAGAACAGAGAGATTTCATGAGATGGGCAGAGGCAGACCCGTTCTGGAGAATAGGACCTAGACAGTCATTACCACGAGGCAGGCTGGGATCTTTGAAGCCTTTCACTCACCAAAACCTGGCACCACAGCTCATTCTCAGAGTGTGAAAGTTCTAAAATGTAAATGATTGTCTTTTTTTGTAACTTAAAAAAAATTTTTTTTGTTGTTAAAAAAAAGTCCAAATAAATTAACTTTGCCCCCTGGTCTTTGTTTTCTGTCACCCTTGCTGGAGGGGCTTTAGAAGAGCTATTTGTGTGGGACAGGGCAAGGCCTGGCTGGCCTCCATCCCTCACTGGGGTCAGCTCTGCCCAGGCTTGGCCACAGCCGGCCACCAGTTATTCAGGCGAAAGGATTCCCCCAAAGCGCAGAGCTGGCCAAACGAGCATTCTGCACCAGAGTCAGTGGGTCTGCAAAGCAGCCTTGGGAAGCACCACATTATTTTTTAAACAAAAAAGAGCAACGACAACAATAACAAAAAAACCCCACAGCTAACAAACAACATGCATCCCAATAGCAGACCCAGCCAGGGGCACAGACTCTCAAAAAGACACGACTTATCTCGTTGCAGGCACAGAGCACAGTCAGTCATCTCTGCGATGCAGTTAGAATCTGACAGTTTCAACCCAATCTGGGGAGGACTGGGGGCGGGGGGGGGGGGGCGGGGCCGGCCCCCCC
>NW_024425563.1:23319701-23324661 GCF_017311325.1 Ursus maritimus | reverse complement strand
GGGGCTGGCCCATCAAGCAGTCACTTCCGTGGGCGATTTCAAAGTATAGCTGACAGCTGCCAACCCTGCCCTGAGTACTAGTTTAAATGGTGGAGGAAAGGGAGACCAAGATCCTGAAGAAGGGGAAGCCGCAGAGGGCTTCGGGGGGGGGGGTGTCAGATCTGGCTGGAACAGCCTAAGTAGGTCACTTGGCAGCTCGAGGAAGTGGCTGGCCTCTGTACCAGTCAAGACTTCTTTAGCCACAAGCGACAGAAATCCAATGCAAACCAACTTAAATAAAAAAGAATTTTTGGCCCACACCGCTGAAGATGGCCATGGTCCGTCTCTTACAAGACTTTCTCTGCACTCATCCCCAAGGACCTAGAAAAGTGCCCGTGACATGACCCGCCCCAGTCTCTGCCAGCCTGAGATGGGTAACAGGGCTCAGGGACAATGTGTTTGCCCCTTGGTGGCCGTCTGGGACTGTCTGAGATGTCTTGCTTCCGAGCAGTCACGAGCCTTAGAAGCTGCCCCCCTCCCATGCCCGAGTGGCTCTGGAAGTCAGCCCACAGTAACAGGGGTCTCAGAGCAGAGGCCTGGAAATGTCATTCCCTGTTCTGTGAGGTGACTGCCAGAGTCACAGTGGAAAGGCATGTTCATCAAGCTATCCTTCCAGAACCTTCTCCATCCTTGGGCATTCTCTTGCTCTCCCTGAGGCAGAGCTCACATCTCCCAAACAGCTGGCAGACTCTGGGAGCAGCATCTGACCATGTTCAATCTCCAAAGGCAGGACTTTTCAGAGCCTAGGGAGAAAGAAGTCAGGTCAACCCACCGGGATATTTCAGAAGAACCCATCTCAGATTCCTGCACAACAGCACATGACCAAAAAAATTATACACCACTTTCCCAAAAAGAACGTGGAGTAGTTTATTCCAAACTTTTACCAACAGGCTCTGAGTCTGGTGCTCACTGACCAACAGATCCACCTGGGTTAAGCTCACTGGTACATTGAAATCCTCAGCCCTCCAGGGTCCTTGCCCTGGGAACGCACCATCATCCAGAAGATGGTGGAGTCAAGGATGTAGAAAAGTAACAGTCTCCAAGCCCAGCCCTTATCTCCAACCCCAGCTCCCGGCGCAGAGGATGCTTAACCCTTAGGCGAGTTATTTAACCCCTCTGAGCCTCAGTTTGTCATCTGTACAATGGGAATATAATAGCCCCTTCATCACAAGTCTTTAGAAGGTTAGATGATAAAATCTTTGGGAAGCTTTTAGCCCAATGACTGATATACAAAAAAGCAGTCAATAAATAATGTTGCTGTTATTGGTACTGAAGTGTCAGAGAAGCAAAAGCAGTGAGACTTGCTGTACCAGACAGCCCTCCTTGAGCTAACCACAGCTGCGGTATGGACGCCCATGCACAAGGCTCCCTGCACCTCTCCCCTTGGCTCTTTAGGGAGCCTCTCAGCCCTCTCGGGGCAGCCAGGAGGGGAGGGGGAGGGGGAAGTTCCCAGAGGAGCAAATCTCAACCAGTGGAGAATGGGGGTCTGTGGATAAATGGCCCTGCCTCCGCCCCTCCACAAGGGCAATTCTAAGGTGCATTCTGTAGCACTGAGCCCTGGGTGCCCACAGTCATCACAGCCGCGGGCACTCCCAACAGCTTTTCCTCCTTCCCGTTCCCACAGCCCCTGCTCCCCACTGCTGCTTCCTAGGGTCGCCTCCCAAATACACCTCCTCACCACAACCCTTGTCTCTGGCTGGAGGAACCCAGAGTGAGACAACTGCAAGCAAGGGGAGATGGAGTCGGATGCTGGGAGAAATGCGAAGCCGGATTCCAGAGAGGGCTAAGCACCACACACCAAAACTCAGAGAACCGTCCTAGGAGCCAGGCCTATGAGAAAAGAAGAGAAGGCTCCTGGGGAGAAAGGAAATCCACTTCAGGAAAGCTTGACACGGGAAAGAGAGCAGGACAGGAAGAGGAATCTACTAAATGGAAGAATGACAAGATTAGTAAGGAAGGAGGGAGAGGGGAGAGAGGGAGGGAGGGAGGAAGGAGGGGGAAGAAGTGAGGGAGGGGTAGATGCAAAGAAAAGCGATACATATTAAGTTAACATCGCCTGTCTTGCCGCATTTGCGCGGCTATAACAGAATACCATAGTCTGGGTGGCTTATAGCCAACAGAAATTTATTTCTCACACTTCTGGAGGCTGGAAGTCCAAGATCAAGGTGCCAGCAGATCCCGTGTGGGGTGAACGCCTGCTTCCAGGTTCATAGACCACATCTCTCACTGTGTCCTCACCTGCTGGAAGGGGCGAGGGACCTGGCCGGGGTTCTTTTACAAGGGCACTAATCTCATTACTGATTATTATGTATATAATCATTATTTAAAATAACACTAATCACCTCCCAAAGGCCCCACCTCTGAATACCTGACCTTGGAGGTTAAGATGTAACACATGAATTTTGGGGCGACACAAACATCCAATCTATGACACCCCGGTGATCACTGATTGGAGGAAAGATCGGGCCAAATCAAGGGAGTCTCGATCACCAACTGCTACCTGCCTAAAATGTCTTTTTACAAGAAAGGGACTTAATATATTAGCACTTCTTCCTTCTACTGAGCTCCCACGGCCCCTGTCCACTCGGCCACAGGCGCAGCTCGCGAGGAGTCACTTCTGCGGGGGTCTCGCGCACGCCCCACCCTTCCCGCCCCGGCTGAGCTCCTGTGCGGGGCGGGACCACCCGGCCCCGCCCCGCGCCTGGCTGTTGTGTCCCCTCCAGCGCACTCTTGCTAGGTGACCGAAGGAACAGGAGACTCCTGTATTAACAAGCCCATTATATCAGGTCAGCTAATTCTGTCAAAAGCTTGAACGCCGACCTGACCATTAAAGGTTAAACTTCTTCAAATTCTGCTCACTCTTAACTTGCTCAGCAAACCTCTTCCTTTTTAGTTCAAAGATATAAGCCCAAACCAACTGTCAAAGACAGCGTTCAGACAGTGATGGAAACCTGAGTATGGATTCTGTGTTAGATGATGAAAGGAATTATTACTAATTGTATTAACTGGGGTGATGGCATGGTGGTTAATTATTTTAATTTTTCTTAATTTTTTAAAAAGATTTTATTTATTTATTCGACAGAGAGAGACAGCCAGCGAGAGAGGGAACACAAGCAGGGGGAGTGGGAGAGGAAGCAGCAGGCTCACAGCGGAGGAGCCTGATGTGGGGCTTGATCCCAGAATGCTGGGATCATGCCCTGAGGCGAAGGCAGACACCTAACGACTGAGCCACTCAGGCGCCCCAATTTTTCTTAATTTTTAAAAAAGATTTTATTTATTTGACACAGAGAGAGCATGAGTGGGGGGAGGGGCAGAGGGAGAGGGAGAGAGGCAGACTCCCCGCTGAGCAGGGAGCCCCAGGGCTCCATCCCAGAACCCCTGAGCCACTCAGGCGCCCCTATTTTTTTTTAATTTTTAAATATTTTGGGTTTTTTTTGTTTGTTTTTAAAGGAAGACTTCAATTTTTTTAATTTTTTTTGTTTTTTTTTTTAGATTTTATTTTTATTTATTTGACAGAGAGAGAGAGCATGGGGGGGGGGAGCGGCAGGCAGAGGAAGAGGGAGAAGCAGGGTCGCCAAGCAGGGAGCCTGATGTGGGGCTTGATCCCAGGACCCTGGATCATGACCTGAGCCAAAGGCAGATGCTTAACAACTGAGCCACCCAGGCGCCCCTAAATATTCTGTTTTTAAGTAACCTCTCCACCCAGTGTGGGGCTCAAACCCACAACTCTGAGGTCAGGAGTCACATGCTCTACCAACTGGGCCAGCCAGGTGCCTCTATTTTTAAATGCTTCCTTATTTATCAGAAATTCACACTGAAGTCATTTAGGATGAAATGCAATGATGTCTGGGATGTACCTTAAAATAGTTCAGAAAAAAATATATATTAAGAGGGTGGATAAACAAGGCCAATAAAATGTTGGTAATTGGGACGCTTGGGTGGCTCAGTCAGTGAAGCATCTGCCTTTGGCTCAGGTCATGACCCCAGGGTCTGGGGAGTCTGCTTCTCCCTCTCCCTCTGTCCCTAACCCCACTCATGCTCTCTCTCTCTTTCTCAAATAAATAAATAAGATCTTAAAAAATAAATAAAAAATAAAATGTTGGTAATTGTTAAAATTGGGTGACAGGTACACAAGAATTTATTATAGCAAACCCTGTACTTTGGGGCCGAATTTCCAGAAGAAACACTTTGGGGTAAGGTGCAGTCCAGCCCAGCCCCTCGGCCACCCCTGGGTGTTGTGTGTTCAGGGGAGGGGAGGAGGAAGGGGTGCAGGGAAGAGGAAGAAGGAGAATGAACAGGATGTGGGGCCAAGTTGTGTTTAACTTCACATTTGATTTCACTGCCTGGCAGATGTCCTGGGGCCAGGGGGAGGGGGGGGACAGCCTGTCAGAGTGGGTATGAAACAGTGAACTGAAACAGAGATTTGACAAATCAAACAAGGAGACAGTGGTAAGAGCCAGCTGCGAGACACTGGAAAGGCAAGTCCTGATGCTTTGAAGAAAAAGCCAAAGGAGTGGAAATGAGAGCCTCAGACGTTGCCCTAGCCCTGCTGGGCCTTGGGGTGCCCCACGGAGGCCACCGATCTCCCCTTCTCCCTCCACAAGGGGGAGTCGTGGTGCCCCCACTCCATGGTTATCCTTCCGCATTAAATATGCCCTATAGGGTGAGAAGCCCTGGGACCATTTGTGAAGGCAAATGGGATTCCTGTCTCATTTTCCCACTTCCCTTATTGTAATAAAAAGGTACTTCATCCCTACCTTCAAAACCTTGTCCCTGGGGCTCTGGATTGGCAGCGGCCCGGAACAGGCTCTCCTACTTCTCCACTGGCCCCCATCAGACCCCTCCCAGGGCAGGAGCACGTCATCATTCACCTCCACGCAGCCCCCCCCCCCCCCCCCCCCCCCCCCCCCCCCCCCCCCCC
>NW_024425563.1:23313462-23319691 GCF_017311325.1 Ursus maritimus | reverse complement strand
CCCCCCCCCCCCCCCCCCCCGGCACGCCCTCCACTCACACCGCAGGAGAGCTGAGAGTGCAGAACGGGGCTCGCCGAGGGACCGACTCAGAAGGCCAGTGAGGCTTCCCCCTTGGGGCCTAAGCCAGAGCCCTTGGCACGGAACACTGTGGAACCTCAGACAGGGCCTTCCCGTCAGCGACCAGCGTTTCATCTCCGGCGGATGTCCCCAAGGAGAATCACAGACCAGAAAACCAACCCTGAAGTTGCCGCCACCCTCCTGTCCTCTTTGGGGCCATCAGTCCTGACGAAACACCAACCCTCACAGCTTCACGTTTTCTGTTTATAAAATGTGTGTATTTACCTGAGGGAACACTGGCGGGGACAGCAGGAGTGGGGCTCCCCACCTGCCCAACCGCCGGCCTGAGACCCTGAGGGCAGGGGAAACCCCTGCTCCCTTCCCTTCCACACTTGGGCTTGGACCTTGCCCCTGACTCAAAATCCAGAAGTGATCTTCACAGCCCAGTAATTATTTGGAGCTCATGGTAAGGGCCCAGAAGCACCCCCCCAGCTCCATACTTCCAGACGGAGGGATTTATGACCCTTCATCCCTTGGAGGAACAAGGCAGGGTGTTTGTTACTTACCCCAAGCATCGGACGATGGCTCAGAGGTCTCACAAGACTTGCCCGAGGCTCCCATCGGAGGATGAGAACCTGAGCCTTCAGCTTCGCGAAACCTGGGCTGGGTATATAGGGCCGGCTCTCCCCACCCCACCCACGCCCAAGCACACACACGGATTTCTGATTTGTCCCATCGCCACCTCTCCCCATCGGAGGGACAGCCACCTGGAAACACTGGCTGGCCGTGTCCCCGTCCTGGTGGTGAGGAGCTGCCAGTGTGGGCTGCTTGTACACACGTAGTGTAAGCAGACGCCTGCACACACGGCTCCAGGGTTCACTCGGGGGTCTGCTTCCCTTCCCCACCAGCATTCCCAAAGCTCCCGGCATTAGTCGCCTGTCCTGCTACTTTTCTTGGCTGAGGAGCTCTAAACCTCCCCCCCACACACACACGCACAAGCTTCTTGTAGGCAAGGAAGGCCTTCGGGTCTGTGTTATTTTCTACCATATCTCAAGCACCTTGGCCAGATCCTGGCACCGGGTAAGCATGGGACTGAGTAACATTTGTTGGTCTGACTTCAACAGCTGAACACCCATTTACACTTCTCATTTGGGCCATTAAGTTTAGGAGCAAAAGAAGCCCCATGAGGGGAGGCAGAATTCTGGGCAGTCAGTCTACTTAGGTGATCCCGAGCCAGATATAGTTGCCAAAGCCTTGCCGTGTGGACAAGACTGGAGGAAGATTGGAGATGAACAGCTGGAATTTCGCAGAAGGCGAACTTGGGCTTCAACTCACAGGGGAGCTGCCTTACCGTAGGGGTACGGGTGGACTACTGCCGTGATGGCTCCCAGGAGGCGTGCCTTCTGGTCTCCACCTCCTGCGGTCGTCTCCTGTCACATGACTCAGGGCTCGGCCATGTGACCTGCTTTGTCCAATGGAACAACGGCAAGCCTCACACACGCAGAGCCTGGATCTGACCCTCTCGTGGCTGGAAAGCCTTCGGCCATCACGGAGCCAGCCCAGACTAGCCTCCCAGAAGTTGAGCGACCCAGCGGGGAGGAGTCCCAGCCATTCCAGCTGTATAAAGCATGTTTTTGATTATCTGGACTTTCTGAGGCTTTGACATTTGGGGGCCTTGTTGACACTGGATTGCTGATTGTTCCAGCAAAAGTCTCAGGGCTGACTCTTACGGCCTGGTTTGGGTCACGTGCCTCTTGCTGAGCCTATTGCAGTGGCCAGAAGGATGCAGAGCTCAGCTTGTAGAGGTTTCAGTCAGCCCAGAAACAGGAAAGGCTCAATCCCACTTGGAATGAGAATGGGCAAAGGGTAATTTCCCAAAGGAAAAAAGGTTCTATTACCAAAAAGAAAGAGGGATGGATTCTGGGAAGGCAGAAACAACAGACAACGTCTCCAGGAATGTTCTGTGCTTCTCTGTCCTGCCTCTCTGATTCCTGATAGTCTTCCAGAGCCTTGTTCCAATATGAATTTCTTTCTAGGAGAGTGAAGACAGGAGGCTCTCACTTTGACCCTTTACTTTCTCGTATAAAGAACAAAACCTGTTTCAGCTGGCTCGTAACTTCAACCACATAGCATCAAATAAAAAATGTTTGACCTTAGGCTTTGAAGAAGGTGAAGCAATTGTCCTTGGCTCTGAGAACTTCTGATAAGACTGGAGAACATTTTTGTTATTGGTTATACTGGACTGGGCCTTGCTATAAAATCAGCTAAATTGTCATTGCTCTCGTTCGGGTTATTTTATTGGTCTCTCCGCTTTGTCCGGGGTCACTCTTTCCCATTGAGAAAATTGGCTCCTTTTTTCCCTGCCTTATAATGGAGTTCATGCGGTCAATACTTTATCTTAGAAGCATGGCTGTTCAGGGTGCTTTACAATAAGCATGATGACTATAATGATCCCTTGCAATAGGATAACACCTTGCCATCTAGAAAGGCCGTTCACACGCAGTCCTGTATTTGATCCCCACAATAACCAGGGTGGAGGAGCACGGTATTACCCTCGTTTTCTTTAGATATAGAAATAGACTCAGAGAGGTTAAGTGACTGACTGAAGGTCACAGAGCTACTTTGCCTTGGTTAGAAGGAAAATACTGGCAAGGATTAGACAGACATTTATTTGAGGCTTCGTCTATTTACCAAGATTAGACTTTATTGCCGCAAAGCTAATCAGGGCTAAGTCCCTAGAAGAGCTAGTTTGCAGTACGCAAACTGCGGTAGCTCAGAGGGACCCAAACACAAACGCAGGGTCACAGTGCCACCAACAGCCGTGACTGGAGCCCGGCCCAGCATGTCCGCAAGTCCAAGAGACGGAGTCCCAGCCTGGCCCCCTGGAGAGCCGTTCCAGGTCCAGGAGCCCACGTCTGTGGTTCAGCTCTGCTGGGGAACCCCTGCCCTCCTTTCTAGCTCCTCCTCTCCTCCGAGAGCCTGGTGGCTGGGCCACGGATGGGACTGAGACTTCAGTCTAAGACAGGGAAGGGACGAGTCTGGTAGGGCCTGGAACGCTGGGGAAATCGTAAGCCTGGGTAGAAACTCCAGCCCAATAGGCTGAGGGCTTCCCTTCCAAGGACTCTGCTCTTCCCGACCCACCTCCTTGACTGGGCATTTCAGCACAGAAGACAGGCACAGCTAGTCAGAGAGCTAGCTGGTGGTCCTCTTTGGTTTGGTTTCCACACAACTCACAAATTCTGCTCTCTACCAAAGAAAAGAAGGGACCCGGAGTAGCTAGAGGAGACCGTATCCCTTTCATAGGAGGAAGAGCGTCTGTGGAACTGGGAGACCACCCTCCATTCCTTGTCCTGCGCCTGGAAACTTCCAGGCCATCCTCTCATCCTGACACCCTGCCAGTATCCTGAGCAAGCCACAGAGTGATGAGGAAAATGCCCCCCCCACACACACAAAAATGGGTCCTGACCCCACCCATTCAGTCCTGCCCCTGGTACTCATTGTGGAGGTCCTGGGGGCTCAGCAGGACATACTGGCCAGAGAGGAAGTGACCCAGCCCCAGAGCGCTCTTGGAAACCTAATGTGTTGACCCCAGATCCCACAATGTGGGGTTAATAGATCAGAGCCCCTTTCCAGCATTGTCTGAGGTGAATGGGACAGGGCTTATCAAAGCCTGCATGGGTCCGAAGAGAAGGAGCCTAGTCAGCTTACTATGCCTTCCCTGACCTAGGTGAAGCCTTTCCCAGATGATCAGACTGTGTGCTGTTGGGATGCTTCTAGTCTAGAAGTTTCCGCCAGGTGGCAGAGAAAAATATCAGATGCCAGAAACTTACCCATCTGAAAGGATTTCCCCCATAGGAGAAAAAAACCCAATCACACCTTCTCCCAGTTGGAACGTCTGCAATTACTCACCCCCCAGAAGTGGAAAAAGAATGTCAGGACTAATCAAATGACATCACTCTGGGAACCCAATGCATCCCAGTGCTGATCTTTTTGAAAAGCTCCATATGGGAAGATACAAATTCAATTTGTCTTGTCTAGGGGAAAAATGAGTTTTAAATATGTTAAATCAAAAATGATATCTTACATACCAGACATTAGCGACCCAGAACAAATGCCTTGGGAGAAAAATTACCCTGAAAATTTTAAGTATTCAGGTTGCCAAAGAACTGGGAATTTATACTGCAGCACAAGCACAGAGTGTCCACCCCGGACACCCACGTGCCCCGGACGGGGCCAAGGCAGACCGGGCGCCTCCGGCACAGTAGGTCCCCGGCCCCTGCAGCTTTACCGTCTTCCTGATCAGCTGGGTTGCCAAGGCCTGAACACCTCAGAAACGCCCCTGGAACCAGCCCAGAGCAGGGTTGGGGGGAGGGCTGGGGAGAGAGGAAAGAGGCCATTTCCACCGGTTTCCCAAGCCTGGTGGACACCGAGACTTTTTTTTTTTTTAAGATTTTATTTATTTATTTGAGAGAGAGAGAACACAACCAGGAGAGAGGGGCAGAGGGAGAAGGAGAAGCAGACTCCCCGCTGACTGGGGAGCCCCATGCGGGACTTGAGAGACCCCGGGATCATGACCTGAGCCAAAGGCAGATGCCTAACCAACTGAGCCACCCAGGCGTCCAACACCAAGGCTATTAAAAGGCCAGTTTACAAAAATGCTGGAGGGCACTGGTTCTCGTCCAAAACAAGCTGGTGGGATAGAAAGCCCCAGGGAGGTCTGGGTTCTACTCCGAGCTCTGCCAGTTTCCAGTTGCCGGCTAGTGCCAAGGCTCGTGGACAAGTCCCTTCTCTTTAATTCTTAGCTGATAAAACAGAGTTGACTCTAAATGACATCCAGGGTCTCTTTCAGTTCCATGGCAAAGATATTTTTCTTTCTTTCTGCTCTCTTTCTTTCAAGAGTCTGCAGAGAATGGTAAGAGCACCGTCTTTCAAATCAATCTGCATGGGTTTGATTCCAAGCTCTGCTGCGACCTTGAGCAAGTAACTTAACCTCTCTGTGCTTCCACTTCTCCTTCTGCAAAATAAGATGATAGTATCTAACTCACGACCTTGTGAAAGGATAAAATGAGTTAACATGTGCAAAGCGCTTCGAGTAGCTCCTAGCGTGTAGCTCTTATTTATTGAGCAATTACTGTATGCCAGACTCTGTAGCAGGCATAATAGCTACAGAAATGGGCCAGAATGCCGCGACGCTTCCTCTCCAGGACGTTTTTGTCTCCTAGCAAAATGCCGCCAGGAAATTCCTCTCTCATGGTCACCTGCTTGTGTCCTGAAGGGTGGGTGACTCCTGGCATTCTGCCTTTGGTATGGGGTTGGACACATAACAAACCCCCAACCCCTGCAGGTCCCCAAAGCACACACTAGCTACCTGGCATCTCGACTTTTTCCTTCCTTGCTTCTTTATTGCTTTTCCACTCCTGATGCTACTTGCAGTCTGACTTCGAAGATAATAGAAATAAATAAAATCTGCAAAAGCACCTTTCCTCCTCCTCCCCTCACCCCTTTCTCTCTCGAATTTTCTCCTGTCTCCACTTGCTAGTATTGCATCACTCAGTCTCGCAGCCTCGCTCCACTTGCCCCGTTTGGGGAGCTACAAGATCCCTCGGTGCCTCCCTGCCCTCCTAAGAACACACTCTGGCCTCGCTCTTCCGAGAACCGGATGCAGCCATAATCTCCTTGGTTAGTGAGGACATTGGCTGCGGGAACATTCGGCTTTGTCTTCCCAGGGGACAGGGGGTGGGGGCCGGTGAAATTGCTCAGCTCCTGCACAGTCAGCAGGGAAGGTAATAGGGATTAATCTGGGCCCTGGCAAATGCAGATGTATCCCCAGCCCGGCAGGGAGTCTGAGCAGCTGCGGCATGCAGGGGCGCCCAGGGAGGAGAAGGAGGCACTGGCCCCGAACCGGCAGCCCCAAGGGGCTTCGTGCAGCATCTCGGAGGTCTGGAGCGGCCCTGCCCAGCGCTGCCTGGCCAGGAGGGCTGGTTGATTGATGCCTTTAATAGACATGCTGGGGAGCTGGCAGGCCAAGTGTTTATGCCCAAATGCACATTGGCTGTTTAAGGAATTCCCAAATCCCTCGCTGGAGCCTAGATTATGAAAAACATTTCTAGAGGAATCCTGTGGCCTCCTTGACGCTATGCTCATCCTCGGGCTGCCAGTGGGGGGGGGGGGG
>NW_024425563.1:23227877-23313452 GCF_017311325.1 Ursus maritimus | reverse complement strand
GGTTCGCGGGGGGGGGGGGGGAGAGGAGGGTTGGGGGAGGAGTGCAAAGGGCAGGTTCTGATCAGGCCCATTAAATTCTAGCATATGGGGAGCTACGGTAAAGACAGTTGTAAACATGTCTTGAGTGCCTACTGTATGCCAGACTCAGGAGAAATGAAAGCAATAAGGAGCAAAAAGAGAACCCAGTGGGCAGACAGTGGCACAGAGGGACGAGGAGGCTCTCGGAGCTGCGGGAAGCACACAGAGGTGGCCCTTGGGGTCCCGATGCGCCTGCCATACCCTCCCCCACTCCTTCACCTCTGCAGGAGCTAAAATCCTTGTCCAGTCCCAGTGACGAATGAAGGGTTCCTTCCAGCATGATTTGTTTAAAGAGGGTGTTCTTGAAGCCCCCCAAACCCTCCCATAGCAAAAGGGTTGGGGAACTATAATGGCACATTTTTAGGAATCCTGACAGATCTGGGGAGGGGGAGGAATTTGGGGGGTGGTCTTCAATAAATCACAGGCTGGCCTGAGTCAGGACACCTGGAATTTGGTCCATGCCTTGTCACTCCAGCTGGGGACGAGTCACCAAAGCTCTCCAGCCTACCGCGTAGGGTTTCTGCGCTGTGTAGATGACATGACAGGTGGGACAGGAAAGGGAGAAGCACAGAAGCTAGGGCACCACAGGCAGGCCCATCTTTGCGAGGCTTTCCTGTCTTCAGCCACAGGGGTGATGACCCCTTCCTCCCATACCTCGTGCATGCTTCCTGCTGAGGGTTTATTTCATTTTATTTATTTATTCTTTTTTTTTTAAGATTTTATTTATTTATTTGACAGAGAGAGAGAGACAGCCAGCGAGAGAGGGAACACAGGCAAGGGGAGTGGGAGAGGAAGAAGCAGGCTCCCAGCGGAGGAGCCTGATGTGGGGCTCGATCCCAGGACCCCGGGATCACGCCCTGAGCTGAAGGCAGACGCTTAACGACTGAGCCACCCAGGCGCCCCTATTTGTTTATTCTAAGGGATCTCTACACCCAACATGGGGCTCAAACTCAGGAACCTGAGATCAAGAGTCTCGTGCTCTTCCGAATGAGTCCCCCAGGCGCCCTGCTGCTGAGTTTTATAAGATCACAGTTCACACTCATTTATATACAAATAGTTGTTGAAATAATACAGTATTTAATGAGGGTAAACAGAAAAGTGTGTGTGTGTGTGTGTGTGTGTGTGTGTGTGTTGTGGGGGGTGACTTTGTGATTGCTACATTGCCGGACCTTGCATCAAGCAGCTGGAAAGGCAGCCTCGGGGCCCTGTAAAACAGGCTAGATGGGAACCAAGTTGCCCCGGGGTCTGGTCGGCCTCCGGGCTTCCAAGCCGAGCTGAAGGGGGAGGTCGGTAAGTAGTCTAGAGTCTGGGGTCTGGTACGAAGGCTGGGCTCCGGGGGAGGAACAAAGCCATGTAGGAGGATTAACAAGGGTGTTGCGCTGGGAAACCAGAAACAGGGAGTCTAATGCTGAAGCTGGGTAGCCCTGGGCAAGCGTGTTCACTTCTCTGGGCCTCAGTTTTCGTATCTGCAAATCTGCATGCTGGACTCCATTTCTTAGGCCTGTTGTAAACAGCTTTGCTATTATACAAGCCCATAAATACATGTATCAGGTGGGAAGACACCCAGTCAAGTCATCCAGCCGCCACAATTACGTGCTTGAGCCAACACACCAACATAGGACATTTGGAAAACAAGTTTTATTTCATGAGCCAACTCGGGTCTGTGGATAGTGGCTAGCAGGAGTGCTGTGTTGACAAGAAATCTGAAGCCTTATCTGGGTACAGTAGGAGACAGGACGGTTTAGGGTTAAGAGCTAGATTCAGGGGGCGCCTGGATGGCTCAGTCGGTTAAGCGTCTGCCTTCCACTCAGGTCATGATCCCAGGCTCCTGGGTTCGAGACCCACATGGGGTTCTCTGCTTAGCGGGGAGCCTACTTCTCCATCTCCCTCTGCCTGCTGCTCCCCCTGCTTGTGCTCTCTCTCGCTGTCAAATAAATAAATAAAATTTTAAATAAAAATTTAAAAACATAAAGAAAAAGCTGGGCTCAGAGGCAGACACCCCTCTACTAACGAGCTGTGTGATTTGGGCAAATTACTCGATCTCTCCCAGCTCTGGGCTGGTTGTGATGATGGCTGAGATAAGGCCCCCAAAATCCTTGCATGGGATCTGGCACATCATCAGTGCTCCAGGAGGATGGCCAGGGCTGTCTCCGCTGGGCCTGGGAGGGTTCTGGAAGCACAGGGACATTATTTCCTTCCTCTCAACCCAGTGATCACGCTGGCTGTTCACTCTGTTTCTCCCAGGAAAGGTAATTAGGAATCTCATCAGGATAGAATCAAGTTAGAGGAGACAGCCACCCCCAAATCCTCACATAACAGCTAAATTGCTCCTTTCCTCTTCTTTTGATCTTGGAGGAGATTTATCATTTCCAGAAATGCCTTTGCGGCCCCACCCTCTGCCCCTTTCTCTGGCCAGACGGCAGGAGGCGGGTGGAAGTCGCCCGACTTCTGAGCCGGTCCCCAAGGGACTCAGTCCTCTCTGGGTACAGGTCTTCCTCCCGATCTGGCTCCCGATCCCGCTCCCCGGCCTGGGGAGGCGAGGGCGCAGCCAAGGTGATAATCGCGCCGCCGCCGCCCGGCCAGCTGATTCCCAGGCCCGCGCTAACTTGCTGGGTCTAGGGAGAGATTTCCACCTGCTCAGCAAATTTCCCTTTATTGTTGGTTTTGTCTGTTGGCTTTTCTCCCCTTTCTCTTTTTCCTTTCTTCCCTTGAGTCAGCAACACGGAGTCCAGGAAGGGGGAGAGACACGCCCCGGGGCCCCCAGGTCCCTTCTCCTAGTCCCTGGCCAGCCTGAGCTGTGGACACCCGCGCTTCTGGCCCTCGTTCAGGCCCACTGAATGTCGGCCCCCTCCAGGGCCGGTCACCTGTGTTCTCCTGGGCAGATCCCTGCCTGCCTGCAGCTCCCTTCCCTGCAGAGGCTCCTTCTTTCTCCCTTAGCTCCTGGAAGCTTGAAGAGTCCAGACCCTTTAGTAAGTGCTTTACATTGAACTCATTTCAATCTCACTACAAATCTGTGAGTGATCCTATTATTATCCCACACTGTTGCTGTCAGCAGCCAAACCAAGCAATAATAATATAATAATCAGAGTAGAGCAAACCAGCAATTTTTCATCTAAGCATTAAGATTTGAAGGGCTATTTGAAAGGTCCCTGCCCACGAAAATATTACTCTACACTCAGGTCTAAAAGTTTACCAGTATATGTATCTAGTAGAAAGTATGTCCCATGCAATATTTCTCTGTTGTTCTTCTGGGATATACTTGTACTAACAAATGATCCATCGTTTATCTACAATTCAAATTTAGTGCCCTGTATTTTTATTTGCTAAATCTGTCGATCCTAGCCTTATGGGCCCTGCACCAAGGCTACCCAGAGGCTTCACCTACCTAGAAATGCCCTCTGCACCTCTGTACAACCACAGAACCCCCAGCCGCAGGGGGGCGGGGGGGGGGCAGGGGGAGGGGCAGCGCCCGGGTCACTCCCGGTTCTGCTCCATTCTACCGATTGCACTCACCAGGGTGTCTTCTTCCTCCTCCCCCAGCCCTACAGCCTCTTCCTCTTCAATTCACAACCCCCCCCTGCCCCCAGGTGAGCAGATTGCCTCACAGCTGGCCTCCTCAATGCTACAAAAGAATACAGGGTTTTGTCCAGAGCCCTTCCCGACACACCCCTACATCCATCCTGATGCCAGAGAGGAGAGACAGGAAAGAGTAAGAGGATGCACAGCGCGGCTTTGAGATGTCTATGCCGAATTACCCGTGGCCTCTGCCAGAGAGCCAGTAGATTGATTTTTTTTCAAGCAGCACATGCTTACCCACGGGGCCCTAGGGATACCGAGGGATGGAGTGACAACCATGGGACCTTGTCCTGATGGAGCGTACATCTAGCAGGAGAACAAATCACAAGGTAAGTAACGCCATGTGACAAGGGTTCTGCTGGGACACAGCATACGGCAGGGTCCCAGCGGTGCCCAGTGGCCAGGGGGCTGGGGCAGAAAAGGACCCCCAAAAGGAGAGACGGAAATCCGAGGGCTGAGCAGGAGTTCTCCAGGTAGAGGGGTTGTAGGGGGTGGCTGGGGATTAGAGTAACAGTGTTTTTGAAGTTCCCAAAACAAGAGAGAGGCTCTGGAACCTTGGAAACAGGATGCTAAGTGAAAAAAGCCAGACACAAAAGGCCCCATGTGGTATGATTCTATTTATACGAAATGTTCAGAATGGTCAGTGCATAAGGAAAGGAGATTAGTGGTGGGCAAATGAGGAGGGACTGCTAATGGGACTGGGTTTCTTTTGGGGATACAAATGTTGCAGGGTTAGATAGTGGTGATGGTTGCGCAAGCTTGCGAATATCCTAAAACTGACTAATTTTACACTTTAAAATGGCGAATTGCAGGGTATGTGAATGATGTCTCCATTTTTCAAAAAGGGGGTGGGGTGGGGACCTGAGGCCCAAAGAGCAACTGAATGAAGCCCAGGTGACATGGGACGAAAGGCAGAGGTCAGCCAGGCCAGATCATGCAGGACCACCTTCAGATGGACTTGACCTGGGAGCTGTGGAGAGCGGGGGGAGCTTTGAAGCTGAGCCCCACTTTAGAAAGACCACTCTGGCTGCAGTGTGGGGGATGCATCGAAAGGGGGGGGAGCTGTGGAAAGCAGGGGGAGCTTTGAAGCTGAGCCCCACTTTAGAAAGACCACTCTGGCTGCAGTGTGGGGGATGCATCGAAAGGGGGACAGAAAGACTG
This sequence comes from Ursus maritimus, assembly GCF_017311325.1. NCBI lineage: Eukaryota > Metazoa > Chordata > Mammalia > Carnivora > Ursidae > Ursus > Ursus maritimus. Next base: position 23,308,637 of record NW_024425563.1, on the reverse strand, counting down.
GGGAGGGGGCTGCTGCCATACCTAGATGAGAGATCATGGGGACCTGAACCTGGGCAGCAGGGAAAGAGGAAGCTAGGATTCAGGGGAGAGACAGTCAGAACGACATAGCTGGGGATGGCTGGATGTGGAGGGAGGGGTGCAAAGAGGGAGGAGTGGTATGTGGCCCAGGGAAATGGGACCATTTATTGGGACCGGGAAGCCTGGAGGAGGCTCAAAGGAGGGGGTGTCTTGAGAAAAATGGTATGGTCTGCCGTGTGGAACACTATAGTGAGTCAAGCGGGTGGGAACACACAGGTGTCCCCTGGCTTCAGGGACAGGTCAGTCCCTGGTGACCCTGAGGGGACAGGGCTGGACCGCAGCTTGACTGAATGGAGACTGAAGTCGATTGAGGAAAACGAATGGAGGAGGAAGAAGCAGAGACTGATGCTTGGAACAAGTTCGTGAAGGGGAGAAGCCATGCAGGGGTAGAGCTGGCAGGGTGGGAGGACTCAAGGGTGAGAGAGAAGCAGCGTGTTTCAATCCTGAGAGCAGGGACAGGAGGGGCTAAACGTTGTGCAGGGTTTCTAAGGAAGTGGGTAGAGCTGGAATTAGCAGGCAGGAGCCTGGCTCGTGGGAGGGGGGATGGTCCCCTTTCTTCTTCTTCTTCGAGGGAGGGAAGAAGAAGCCCGCAGAGCTGGGGGGGGGGGGTGCCAGGGTTTGTAAGTCTAGAGATGAGGGAAGGGAATTCCCACACAACTTCCATTTTGTCACCGAAGCAGGGGACAAAGTCAAATACTGAGGCTGTAGACAAAACAGCGGGGCTGGCCCAGCATACCCCTGAAATGGCTCAGAGAGCCTATTGTTAAGTTTCTAAGAATTCTGTGAGCCGGTTATTAAACATAGCTGTTATTAAAATTAAATTATAGTAAAGCCACACAAAAATGCCCAACTGTTTTTTTATAAAGATGCAAAAGCAGGGCACCTGGGTGACTCAGTCAGTTAAGCATCTGCCTTCAGCTCAGGTCATGATCCCAAGGGTCCCGGGATGGAGTCAGGCTCCCGGCTCAAGGAGTCTGCTTCTCCCTCTGACCCTGCGCCCTCTCATGCCTTTTCTCTCTCTCAAATAAATAAATAAAATCTTAAAAAAAAAAAAAAGATGCAAAAGCATTTTGCCTTTTCAATGAGTGGTTGCAACTGGACCTCATCAGAATGAAAAGCTTTTCTCTGTGAAAAGCCTCATGGAGAGAATCAGAAGATAAGCTACAGACGGGGAGAAAATACTTGCAAACTATGTGTCTGACGAAGGACCAGTATCTAGAATATATCAAGAACTCTCAAAACTCAGCAGTGTAAAAACCCACAATTCAGTTAGAAAAAAGGGCAAAAGGCATGAACGGACATTTCACTGAAAAGGAGATACGGACGGCGAATAGCACATGAAGGAATGTTTGAGATCATTAGACATTTTGGGAAATGCAAATTCAAACCACGAAAAGATAACTCGGCACACCTACCAGGATGGCTAAAATTTAAAATTGTAGTAACACCAAGTGCCGTTAAGGATGTGGGGACACGACATCACTCATACATTGCTTTGGGGGACGCAAAATGGTAAAGCCACCCTGGACAGGTGTACGGGAAGTTTCTTACAAAACTAAGCACGTGCCTACAATCCGACCCAGCAGTTGTACTCTTGGGCATTTATCCCAGAGACATGAAACCTTACATTCACACAAAAATCTACCCAGCAACGTTCAGAGCAGCTTTATTTGTAATAGTCAAAAACTAGAAACAACCCAGATGTCCTTCTGTGGGTGAACGGTGCATCCCTACCATGAAATGCTAACCACGGGGCGCCTGGGTGGCACAGCGGCTAAGCGTCTGCCTTCGGCTCAGGGCGTGATCCCAGCGTTATGGGATCGAGCCCCACATCAGGCTCCTCCGCTAGGAGCCTGCTTCTTCCTCTCCCACTCCCCCTGCCTGTGTTCCGTCTCTCGCTGGCTCTCTTTATCTCTGTCGAATAAATAAATAAAATCTTAAAAAAAAAAAATGCTAACCAACAAGAAAAAGGAACTAACTCGATACATATAGCAACTTGGATCTTACAGTATCTGATCTTTTGAAACTGGGGTTTTTTTATTCAGCGTAATGCCCCGTGTGGGAAAAAAAGGAAATCCAGTTCCAAAAGATATTGTACTCTATGAGTCCATGTACAGAACACCCTCAAAATGACAAAATGATAGAAGCAGAGAACAGATGAGTGGTGGTCAGTGGTCAGGGATGGAAAGAGGAAGAACAGTGGGTCTCTTTGAAAGGACCACAGAAGCGATCCTTGTGGTAGTGGAAATGTTTTGTATCTTGACTGTGTCGACATTAGTCTCCTGGCTGGGACGTTGGACTATGGTTGTGCAATGTGTTGCCACTGGGGGAAACTGGGTAGAGATACAGAAATCTGTCTGTATCATTACAACTCCATGTGAATCTACAATGATATCAAAATAAAGTTTACTTCAAAAATACATGTAGGGGGCGCCTGGGTGGCTCAGTCGGTTAAGCCTCTGCCTTTGGCTCAGGTCATGATCCCAGGGTCCTGGGATCGAGCCCCACGTGGGGAAATCTCTGCTCAGCGGGGAGCCTGCTTCTCCCTCTGCCTCCGCCTGCTGCTCCCTCTGCTTGTCCTCTCTTACAGTATATGATCTGACAAATAAATAAACAAAATCTTAAAAAAAAAAAAAAGAATCAGCAAACATGGTCAATCAGAGCTTCCCTCACCCCTGGGCCTGTCATGAAAACCTCTGCCAGCACACCACTGGGCCGGCCTGCTTGTTGGGGGTCTGAGCAAGTGGAGTAGTCTTTCCAAGAGTTGCCTAGAGACACAGGGTCGTTGGATGGCTGGATGCTGCTTTGGCCTTAGCAGAGGGTGGAGACCATGACCTGAAGGTGGCCCAGGCTTTCTGGAACCATGGGAAGCTGTTGGCTGCATTTGTTGAGGGTTGGGGTTTAGCCAGGTGCCTGCCGGCGAAGGACAAGGAAGAGAGGGAGTCTAGGGTATAGACGATCAGTGCTGGAAGCTGGAGCATGGAACCTGAGCTGGGAAGGGAGATATGTGAAGGCAGCGGAGACTGGGTGGTGGGGACAGTGTGGAGGTGTCCCTGAGCTGGAGGTCCCCAAAAGCCTGAGGAGTGGGGGTGTTACCAGTGACTGCGCTGGGGGGCCGCAAATGTGGGGCCTCAGTCAGGGGCATGACAGCGGCGTGTGCAGTCCTGGGGATGATCCACAGCTGAGAGCCACTGGATTCCAGCACACAGCACGGCCACGGGTATGGGCTGGAATGGAGGGCAGGGCCCTGGGGACGAGGAGCCCAGGATGGGAGAGGCCAGGAGTTGGACATCTCCACGGAGGCTGGTGTCTCCAGGGATAGTGGCAGGACTTGGAGCGGAGGAAGCACTGGGAGAAGTAGGGGGCATCAGGGGGGGATGGCGGGAGGGAGAAAAGGACCAAGAGGGAGAAAAAAGAAAAGTCTCCGTAGCAGAGGGGAGGAGGAGAAATCCACGTGTAAAGCTGGAGGCTGTTCAGGGGCATCATTTAATGAGAGTAAATGCTTCCATTGTAATCAAAAAGGCTAAAGGGCTGGGTTAAGAATCTCAATTACCCCAAAGGCCAGACTAAACTCCTGCCTTTGCGATTCTTAAATTGTCATAACAGTCTGAATTTATCAGATGCTTCAGAGTGTGTCCCAAATCGCAGGACAAACCGTAACTAAGAAAATGCAAGTGTCCTGTCAGTCCACACGACCACCCTGCTAGCAGCTGATGGCAGCTCCCAGGCATGAGTGGCTGCCTACGGGGCTAGTCTGAGGGAGGAGGCTTCAAAGGCCAAGGGGCATCAACCAGAAGGCAGGAGGTGGGACCCGATCTCAGCTGGCCAAGTCTGATTCCTCCAGGGACCCAAATGGGGACCCAGAAAAACCCCTGTTCACATCCCTAGGAGTGTAAGGAGGGTGGGAAATTTCCTCAAATTGCAGAAACTCTGTCTTTCTCACTCACATGTGTATCTGTGCTACCTAGCCCAGCGTCTGGCATATAGTAGGTTAGTGGGTGCTCAGGGAGTGTTTATAGAATTAAACAGAATTTACTTGAAAAGAGAGAGAGAGAACTTCAATGGCGGGCCTGTTATGTTTCCCTTCTAGGCAGATTTTATTTTATTTTAAAGATTTTATTTATTTATTTGAGAGAGAGAGAGAGAGAGAGAACACGCATGAGAACAAGCAGTGGGAGTGGGAGAGGGAGAAGCAGGGAGCCCCACGTGGGGCTCGATCTCATGACCCTGGGATCCCGACCCAGCCGAAGGCAGCAGCCCAACCGACTGAGCCACCCAGGTGCCCCCCCAAGCCAGATTTTAAATTTAAGATAGGAGAGGGAAGGAGATATTAATTAACTCTCCGATGGAGGACTTCCAGCTCTCAGTGGAAGGTTTTCTTGCTGGTGGAGAAAAGGTGGGAAGAGCATCCCCTTTGCTTCTCAGATTGTCCGCAGGGGCACTGCTGTTCCAGTTCAGGTAGTCAGGCTCGTGGTCACAGCTCTCCTCTGCAGGGAGTGAGTCCCGGGCATGCAGCTGAGCGCTTTCCAAGGAGCCGATCCCATGGAGGGGACCGCTGTTATGTCCGGCGTAGCAGTCAGGACCCTCAGGTTCAGCGAGGCCCCTGGCTGACTGGCCACGGGGTGAGTCTGGGCCAGGAACCTCCTTCCGCCCTCCCAGCCTGAGCCCACAGCCCAGAGTCCAGACCCTGGGACCGAAGTCAGAGCAAGTAGCCCTCTTCTCAGCAGCTCGGGGATCCCCTGGGACAGACACCTGCCCAGTGTGGTCCCTAAGCCTGTCCGAATCATATTCTTGCTCTGTAGGTAGAAATCCAGACTCCACTTGGAAAAGAACTTCAATCTGGGGGCAAGGGAGAGGGGGAAGGAGAAGTATAGGAAATGATTCCGAAACAGCTGAACTTGGAAAAACGGCAGAAAGAGCTCTCAGGCGCTGCGAGGAGTGCATTTTTCAACGAAGCTGCGCCAAGAGACTGAGAAACTGCTTATGAGCGGAGGACGCGGGCCCCGGGAGCAGCTGCACTGACAGGGCGGACAGAACTGCTGCGAGGGCAGTTTGTTCGGAGGCAGCAAAGCGAACTCGGAGCACATGCTTAATCACGGAATTCCAGGAGGTCACCGAATTCTGCAGCCACTCAGTCATATGACCGCTAAATGGGAGAGACACCAAATACGAGGGCCACTGACTACTGTGGCCACAAAATACTATAGTAACCAAAGCCTACACCTCACACGGAAGATTCTGGTATTATTACTCCAACAGACGAGGCCTAAAGAAAACCAATAATGTTTGTAAAAAGAACAGTAGTCCTGAGGCCGCTGAATCCACCTGATGGCCCATGGTCTGGGGAGGCACAGGAGAAGGACAGGAGACAGAGGGCAGGTTGGGGCGCAGGGAGGGGAACGGGCGAGAAGTATTATTGCACTTCCCTCTGAGGCCAGAAGCCTCTCTGTCCTTCTTGGGTCTAGGGCAGGGGCAGCAACGCTCTCTCCGCGTGTGAGTCCTCCTTCCTGGCCTGGAAGCCAGCTCACTCTCACCAGCCTCAGGGCCAGAACTGGGCCAAGAGCAGACCTTGCCACAGCCCCCACCCCAGTCTAGCTTGGGAAATGTCTTTCCAATTTGCCTGGCGCTGTGGCATAGAAACCATCTCTACTCTTACTCACTGATATGAGCCCGGGGACCAGGTAACATTAAAACTGTCCATGCATATTTTTGGTCAAGGCGGATGTTTGCAGCCGAGAGGTATCTGGTTTTGGTTTTTGTTTTTAACATTTTTTTATTTTTTATTTTTTAGTACTCTCTACACTCAACATGGGGCTCGAACCCACAACCCCGAGATCAAGGGGTCAACCCGAGATCAACCCCACGTGCTCCACCGACTGAGCCAGCCAGGCGTTCCCAGGTATTTGGTTTTTAACTGTGTTTGGGGGTTTGGAAAGGAGTGTGGGGTTTTGTTTTATTTAGATTTTATCTGTTGGCTTTTTTCCTGGAGAGCCAGGGAGTCCTGTGGCCTGTGGTTTTTGCCTGGCAGCTCATCTTGGCCACCCAGAAAGACTCCAGGACATAGAAGAAGCCTGGGCCTTGGTGTGGTGGCCACGGTCACAGGAACTCGCTACGGTCAAGGGCCTCTCGGGGAAACTGCCTGCAAGCAGAAAGGACCTTGGCAGGGCGTCCCCTGCTGCCTGGGGTTCTCCTGAAGAGTCGGCATGACCCCCGGCACCCCAATCTCCAGGCCTACCTCTGCCTCGGGCTGTGGGTGGAGAAGGGCAGACAAGAGGTGGCACAGAGGGACCCAAGGCCCGGTGCTCCTGTGCCTGCCCTTTCCCCCACAGCCCTCCATCTAGTCTCCCCCAGTGCTCCTGGGATGGGTCATGGTCATGGGGGGATCCAGAGGACCCCCCAGCACCCCAGTCCCAGACAGACTTCCCGCCCTGCAGCAGCTTGGTTCTTCCCTTAGGGGGCTGCATGCCACGGAGAAGGGGGATGCAGCCGCTGGCCCAGCTGAGGGTCTACAGGAAGAGGCCAGCCACGTGGTCATGGCCACGAGGTGCAGTGGCCGCCCCCACCCACCCTCAGGGTTTGCTTTCTTAAGTCTTCTCCTTATCACAACGATTCGTGTTCATTGTAGAAAGTATGAAGAGTGAAAAAAAAATAGAAAGAAATATAAAAACAATGACTTGTGGTCCATAACCCAGAAGCAAGCACTAGTAACACTTCGGCAGCCTGTCTTCCAGCCTGCTCTGCGCGCCTCCTTTCTGTAGCTTGTTTCCCTTAACAGCAGCAGATCAGCTGTTCCCGGTGGTATTAAACCCTCCGGGATGTTGTTATAAAGGCTGTATGGGATGGTTAACTTAATTTTATGTGTCAACTAGACTAGGCCATGGGTTGCCCAGATTAAATGTTATTCCTGGGTGTACCTGTGAGGGTGTTTCCAGATGAGATTGGCATTTGAATAAGTGGACTCTGTGAAGTTGACTGTCGCCCCGAATGTGCATGGGCCTCATCCGGTCCACTGAGGGCCCCTTCTTTCTCCCTCCCTGCAGAAGCTGGACACCTACCCCATCTTCTCCCACCCTCAGCTTACACAGTGGGTTCCACTGGGCCTCAGGCCTTTGGACTCACTGAATTACACCCCTGGCTTTTCTGGGTGTCCAGCATGCCCACGGCAGACTGTGGGATGTCTCAGCCTCCGTAATCGAATGAGCCAATTCTTTATAATAAGTGTCGGTAGCTAGAAGATAGATAGATGATAGATAGATAGATAGATAGATGATAGAGAGATAGAGAGAAGATAGATGATAGAGGAAGAAAGAAAGAAAGAAAGAAAGAAAGAAAGAAAGAAAGAAAGAAAGAAAGAAAGAAAGGGTAGGTAGAGAGATCTCTTCTCTGGAGAACTCCAACTAAAGCAAAAGCTGTATCATACAGCTATCCACGTATTTATTCAAAATGAGGTATTGAAACAAAGGGGAAGAAAAGAAAGACAAATCAAAAAACAGACTGTTTACTACAGAGAACAAACAGTGGTTACCAGAGAGGAGGGGATGGGTGCACTAGGAGATGGGGATTAAGAGCACTGAGTGATCCATGGAATTGCTGAATCGCTATGCTGTACGCCCGAGACTAATACAACACTGTATGCTAAGTATGTTGGAATTAAAATTAAAAAACAAACAAGCAACAACAACAACAAAAATACAAAATGAAGCACTGAGTGCCCGTGTTGTATGGCTAGGTCCCCAGACTCTGCAGCAAACTCTGGGCCCAAGTCTTGGCTCTGTTACTTATCAGTTGAGAAGTCTTAGGTAGGTGACTTCACTCTGTGCTTCCATGTCCTCGTCTGTAAACGCATCATGGGCGATAATGATATCATTTATCTCTTAGGGTGAGGATTCGACGAGTGAATGTGTGTAAAGGATTTACAGCAGAGTCTGGTTGGGGCACGTTGGGGGCTCAGTTGGTTAAGCATCCGATTCTCGGTTTGGGCTCTGGTCGTGATCTCAGGGTTGTGAGATCGAGCCCCAAGGAGCACACCATCCCTGCCCAGGTCGGGCTCCAGGCTCAGTGAGGAGTCTGCTTGAAGATTCTCTCCCTCTGCCCCTCCCCCCACTCTTTCTTGTGCTTTTTTTCTCTCTTTAAAATAAATCAAATAAATCTTTAAAAAAGAAAGAACAGGGTGCGCGGGTGACTCAGTCGGTTAAGTGACTGCCTTCACCTTGGGTCATGATCCCAGGGTCCTGGGATTGAGCCCCGCATCGGGCTCCTTGCTCAGGGGGAGCCTGCTTCTCCCTCTGCCTGCTGCTCTCCCTGCTTGTGCTCTCTCTCTCAAATAAAGGAATAAAAATCTTAAAAAAAAAAAAAGAAAGAAAGAAAGAAGTGTCTGCCTCAGCACACAGAAAATGTTAGCTGCTATTATTATTATAAATTTTATTATCAGTATTATTTTTACTTGGTACCATGCTGAAAGCACAAAGAAGATTTAGATACTGCCTGCCTGCCAGGAGGTCACAGTCTACTCGAAGGAACAGAAGGCACAGCCCACGTGACGATATGGGGTAAGCAGTGAATCCGCGGGGAGGGTGCCCAGTCCAGCATGTGTTGTGGATGCTAAGGGTGGAGAGGAGAAAGGCTTCCAGAGAGAAGGGATTCCTGAGCTGAGAATCAGCTGGGAGAAGGAGGGAAAAGTGGGCATTCTGGAGGGAAGGCCAGGGAAGGAGAAACAGCCTGTGGGCGGCAAAGGCTGAAGATCTGAGGTTTGAGTTAGAAGAACAGGAAAATTTGATCAAGGGAACAGGGACCCGATTAGGAAGAGCTCTTAGTACTTGGGACAAAGTTGCCCCTTATCGCGCAGCCGATGGGGAGCTGTCATGAGGACAGAAGCAAGGAAGAGGGTGGCAGGCATGCTGGGGAGATGATCCCAGCTCAGCATGGAGCTGGAGAAGACCCGTCTAGATGGCACCTGTCTGGGCTAAGGAGGGCCTGAGCCACTGCAGGGGTGGCGACAGGCAGATGGAGGAGAGGCAGCCTCAAGAAGGATGTAGGAGGTGGCACGGGCGGGCTCGGCAACACGGCCTCGAAGTGCAGGCGAGGGAGGCGTCTATAGCAACCTGGAGCGGCCTCGCTCGAATGATCTGGTGGCTCTTGGTGCCACAAACGGGGACAGAGGATGTAGGAAAAGGAGTGCGCTGGAAGGTATTTCAGTTATTTCTATTTCTGCATTTCAAACCTGCCTAAAATGTGGCCTTAAATAACAATTCACTATTTCTTATGATTCTGTGGGGTAAGAAATGGGCAGAGCTCAGCCGGGTAGTTCTGGTGCCCCAGCTCCCCCTGGGGTCCTTCACGTGGCTGCATTCAGCCTCCGATGGGGCTGAAAGGACCCTGCCGTGTGATGCACGTGCCCAGCCCCTCGGCCTCTCTCTCTTTCCCTGTGCCTGGCGTCGGCCTCCTCCTGCCTTCAGACTCAGGATAGGACCCAGCAGAGCCGCGGTGAAGTTCCAGCCCTATTCTGAGTCTGAAGGCAGGAGGAGACGGGTGCCCCAGCTCGAAGACAGGGAGGTAGAGAGAAAGAATTCCTTATTACTCAGCCTTCTTGCTATTCATGCTTTCGACAGATTGGACAGGCCCACTCACACCCGGGAGGGAAATCTGCTCTACTCAGTTTACTGCCTCAAATGTTAAACTCACCCAGAAAACACCCTCACAGACACTCCCAGAATAATATCTAACTCAACATCTGGGCACACGGTGGCTGAGTCAAGATGACACGTAAAGGGAAGCAGTACAGCCAACCAGCTCCCCTTCCAGAGGGAGGCATCTGTCTCCCTGCTGGGCGCGCTGGCTGCACACAGCTGGCTCTTTCTCCAGGAACTGTCCTCCCCCAAAGTTACACCCTCTCCACGGACAGCCGCCACCCAATGCCTGGAGGATGTGGGGGATACCACAGCCCAAGCCCCTCCCTCCTCTTTAGGACAGCTCTGAAGGGCCATCCCAGCTGTAGCTCTCCCCGTGGGATCAGCGGGTGACTGAGCTGTAACTACATCACGGGTCAGCTTCTCCTCCTGCCCAGTCCTCTTCCCTGGCTCCCGTACAGGTGCTGCTCCAAGTCCTCCCCAGCAACTAGACACAACCCTCAGCCTCAGAGTGTGTCCCCCCAGCCGACCTAGGCAGAGGAGGAAGAGGCTGAGCTCTGATGCGCACACAGACGTGTGGAGAGCCTCTGGGATGGAAGCAGAGCCTCCAACAGCCGCAGGATGTTTGAGGCTGCAGTGGGAGGGACAGGCCAAGGCCTCTATGGAGTGGGTAGGGCGTGAGGTGACTGCAAAGGTAACACTTGACCTAACCAGTTCACCAATGTAAATAACTTAGGTTGTCTCCCATTTTCATTGTGATAAATAAAAAACATCGCAATACACGTCTTGATACCTGAATTCTTTTGTCCACACTTCTGATCATTTTTTTTGTAGCCCAGATTTGAGCAAAGAAATCAGGAATTAAAGAATATAAGCTTTCTTGAGGCTACCAGAACTGTCCAAGGCCCCTATTCACATTGCGTTTACACAGCATTCATTCTCCTGCAGCCAAACTCCAAAATTTATAAGAGACCTGATTTAAGGAAGGTCATTGATTCAGCCAGAGAGTTAATTATTCATTTGAATTGGTTTGTGCAAAAGGCTCCAGAGAGCTACACGAATAAATTGAAACGCTATTAGAACTAACAGGCGAATTTAATAAAGTGGCTGCATATGCAAAATTCAACAGCTTCCTCATCAACTGGCAACAACCAATTAGAAAATAAAATGTGGGGGCCACATGGGGGGCAGAGGGCATAATCACAACAGTAATAACAATAACAAAACGCCCGGGATTGACTTTAGCAACAAATGTGGGAATGGGAAAACTGTATCTTAAAACTTGATGAACTTTCGGGACGCCTGGGTGGCTCAGTTGGTTAAGCGTCTGCCTTTGGCTCAGGTCCTGATCTCAGGGTCCTGGGATGGAGCCCCACATCCGGGCTCCCTGCTCAGGGGGGAGCCTGCTTCTCCCTCTCCCTGCCCTTGCGCTCTCGCTCACTCTCTCTCTTCCCCTCTCGAATAAATAAATAAAATCTTTTTAAAAAGGTAATGAAAAAAAAAAAGAAAATATAGGTGGAAAATGTATATGCTTTCAAAAGCAGTAAGAACTTTATAAGCACAAAAGCAATGGAAAAAATCCAAAGGGAGAATCAATACTTTTTCTACATTAAAAAACTTAAACTTACATAAAAAAATAGGTTTACTAAAACTTAAAGGTGAACAGCAAATTGGGAGATACAATTGCTATGAAATGACAAGTGGCCGTTATTCTTAATCTATAAGGATCTAAAACCCCAATAGAAAATTGGGCAAAGGACACAAGCAGACAGTTCATAGAATGGCCATGACTCTAAACATAAAAAATGTTTAACCTCATTAGTAATCAAATCCATCTCAATTAAAAGATGATATTTTTTGCCTTGCAAATTAATATTTTATATGATAATACATTTAGTATCAATGAGTACAGTAAAAATTGCACCCCTCCCATAATACTGTCCAAAGTATACATTTCTAGTATTCAAAGTATAAAATTCTAAATTTTTTAGAAGGCAATCTGATGCTGGGCATAAGAGTTTTAAAAAGTCATACCCTTTCAGGGCGCCTGGGTGGCTTAGCTGTTAAGCATCTGCCTTCAGCTCAGGTCATGATCCCAGGGTCCTGGGATCGAGCCCCATATCGGGCTCACCGCTCAGCGGGAAGCCTGCTTCTCCCTCTCACACTCCCCTTGCTTGTGTTCCCTCTCTTGCTGTCTCTGTCAAATAAATAAATAAAATCTTTAAAAATAAAAATAAATAAAATAAATAAAAATAAATAAAAAGTCATACCCTTTGACCAAGTGATTCTCCTTCTAAAAATCTGTCAAGAAACAACTAAAATGTAGGCAAATAATTATCTACAAAGATGTTCATCACTGCATAATTTATAATAATGAGAAATTAGAAATAGCCTTAATATCCAACAGGAGCAGAATCATGGCACAGCCACGTATTGCTAAATTATATCATCATTAAAGGAGGTGATGTCAATGGAATTAATGACATGAATACATTCCCAATAAAAATATAAAACTAACCAGCTCACTATTATATGTATATTATAACCAAATTTTATAAACCATACATACGCAGGGGGAAAAAAGAAGTTAAAATAAGGCAGATTACCTTTTCTTCTGAACAGCAATGATTTATGGATGGTTTTAATTTTTTTCTTATTGGGGTGAAATATATGTCATAAAATTGACCACTTTAACCGTTTCTAAGTACGTTATTCAGCGGCATTAAGTATATTCACAACGCCATGTAATCGTCACCTTCATCTATTTCGAGCTTTTTCTTCGTTCCATGCTGAAACTGTCTACCCGGGAAACAATAGTTCTCACTCCCCCTCCTCTCAGCCCCCCGCCATCCTACCTTCTGTCTCTAGGAGTTCGCCTATTCTAGGTACCTTATATAAGTGGAATTATACAATATGTTTCTTTTGTGGTTTATTTCACTTAGTGCAACAGACTGAATGCTTATCCCCCCCACCTATTCCTAGATTGAAATCCTAATCCCCAGGGTGATGGCATTTGAAGGTGGGACCTTTGGGCGGGAGTGGAGCCCTCACGCACACCTCACGCACAGGGTTAGTGCTTTATGAAAGAGATCCCAGGGAGCATCATCCCCCCTTCACCGCTTGTGCCATAGGAAGGTACAATGACACGATGACCATCAATGACGAAGCGGGCTCTCACCCGACACAGAACCTACAGATGCCATAGTCTTGGGCTTCTAGCCTCCAGAGCTGTGAGAAATAGACCTCTGTTGTTTACAAGCCACCCATTTGATGGTCTATCGTTATAGCAGCCTGAACAGACCAAGACGCTGGCATAATATTTTCAATATTCATCCATATTGTAGCGTGTGTCAGAACACCATTCCTTTTTATGGTGGATTAATATCCTATTATGCGCATACCGCTATTATCCATTCACTATTGATGGACATTTGGGTTGTTTTCCTTTTTAGGCTATTATGAGCAATGCTGCTGTTAACCGTCGTGTGCAAGTGTACGTTTGAGTTCCTGCTTTCAGTTATTTGGGGTATATCCCTAGGGAGTGAAATGCCTGGATCATATAGTCTGTGTTTAACTTTTTGAGGAATGGTTGGTTTGAATTTTTTAAAATTTTCTTCTGCATTTTTCAGACTTTCTCTACTAAACATGTATTATATTTTTATAATCAGGATAAAAAATGAACATATTTATTTTCAAACATCTATTGTTTCTCTTTCTTCTGTCTACACATTAAGCACTGCTCCCTTGGAGCCAAGCAAAAGATTGCTCAAATTTTCCCCTTAACTGAGAGCTGCACAAAATGACTATTTTAACATGCATCCGGGATTTGTTTTAATCTGGCATGGTAAGATGATAGACATGGAGACCACTGCCTGTATTTTTTTTCCTTTTCCTTTTTTTTTTTTTTTTAAGATTTTATTTATTTGACAGAGAGAGAGAGAGACAGCCAGCGAGAGAGGGAACACAGAAGGGGGAGTGGGGAAGGAAGAAGCAGGCTCCCAGCGGAGCAGGGAGCCCGATGCAGGGCTTGATCCCCAGGACCCTGGGATCACACCCTGAGCCGAAGGCAGCCGCTTAACCACTGAGCCACCCAGGCGCCCCTTTTTTCATTTTCTTGAGATCTAATCGCCATGTAACATACTGTAAGTTTAAGGTATACAACAGGATGATTTGATACACATATATATATTGCAAAATGATCACCACAATAAGGTTAGTTCACACACCTATCACCTCATAGGTTGCCATGACAACTGCCTTTAGAAGAATAGTTTATTGCTTACCATTCCCAAGAGGAGGGGGCCAGCTGCTCCGCAGGGGGAAGCACCAGGCCCTGAGGAAGGCTGTAGAAAGCTGAAGGAGCAAGGGGAAAGCGTGAGCGCAAGCTTTCATTGTGATTTCCATGGGAAAGGCAAGGCAAACCAGGATGGACAGATTTAGGATTGGCTGATTTGAATACAATTTCAGTGGGCTCTGAGCTAAACGGGTGGCCCCTAGTTGTTGGGTCCCTGGCCCTGGGGTGATTTAGGGGAATATTGATTTGGTGTGAGAGAGGAAGATAAGTGAGGTGGTTTGCATATGAAAAGAGCGCTCTCAGGCAAGGTGTTAACCCTCCCTAGGAATTAGCTAACCCTAGAGGACCATCAAAGCCCTAAGATGTCAAAGCATCATAAAATACAGAGAATAAAAAAAACATGATTAATACAGTGATGTATGTGCAAGGTTTCTCTTTATAGCAGTTTGTCATAGCAAAGATTGGAAGCCAATGAAAGTTCCATTAGAGAAGGAGCTAGTGAAGCGACGCACAGTAATAGAATCAAATGATATGAAGCCATGAAAAAGTATGGACGGGTCTCCAAGAGATGTCACAAAAAGGAAAAAAAAAAAACCCTGTTGCAAACATCAAGTGAATTATTCTCCATTATATGTGCCCAGATGCTTGTAAGGGCAGAGACTATCTCTGGAAGGGCACCCAACAAATTCTGACATTGGTGCCACCTGGCAAGAGAGCTCAGTGGCTCAGGACCAAGGGTAGGAGGGGTAGAGGTTCTGTACCCTTTAATTTCATGCCATGTGAATGTGTTGCCTATTTCAAAAGGAATTATATAAAGATTCTTTTTTTAAGAAAAGAAGAGAAAGCTAAAGGCCAGAGGCCCTGTTGTGCCCATAATGGGTTGAATTGTGTCTCTCGGAAAAAATACACTGAAGTCCTCCTCCCCAGTACCTGTGAATGTGACTTTCTGTGGAAATGGGGTCTTTGCAGATGTAGTCAAGTTACAATGAGGTCATGAGGGTGGACCCTAATCCAATACGACTGGTGTTCTTCTAAGAAGAGAGAAGACCCCCCCACACAGACACCCACACAAAGGAGAGCACAGACACGAGGAGAAGGCAGTCGAGTAATGCCGAGGCAGAGATCGGAGTGACGCGTCTTAGACCAAGGAACGTCAATACCAGGGATGACCAGCAAACGTCACAAGCTAACAGAGGCAAAGAACAGAATCTAACACCTTGCTAACACCTTGATTTTGGACTCCCAGCCTCCAGAACTTCGAGACAATACATTTCCATTAATTTTAAGCCACCCAGCTCGTGGTGCTTTGTCATGGTAACCCTAGGAAATTAATATCGGCCCTTTCTCAACTTCCCCTAGAAGCTCAAGTTTCCTGGCAGATGCTTCGAAAGAAGCTCGAGGTGGAGGCACAATCTCTGGACATGAGCCCTCAAGGACCATGCAAGCTCCTTTCAGCCAGAAGCTCTGGCCTCCGGGTCCTTCTCTGCCCCTCCTCCCAGGGCTCCGAGCAGAGCAGGGGAGCAGAGCCGGGTGAGAACCTTGGATCAGACATCCGGGGGCCGACTGGGGCTTGGTACCTAGAATGGGAGGCCCAAGCCGGCTGGAATTGAAATCTGTTCAGCGCCCTCCCTCCGCAGCTCCTGCAGGAGCTCCTGGCAGGAAGTCGGGACTCAGTTAACACTTGCTGAGCGAAGGCAGGCGCGGTCTGTCTTGGGTCTCATTCGATCATTAAATCAGCACACTCACAGCCTCCGCCTCCCGACCGCGTGAGGATTAAAGCCGCTAATGCCCACAAAACCCTTAACAAGATACCTGGAATATAACGAGAGCACCATAAGACACAGTTATTAATACCGTGTTACATTTTGGCAAAGAAGCTGGTTCCCTTATAGCAAAATTGGCAAGAAGGTTTCACCTCGAATGCCAACTCCAGTTGTCTGCTGAGGTCGCCTAGACTGTTGTGTTGAAAAGATACCGAGGTCAAGTCTGGCCTGGGTCACAGTCAGCTAGCAAGGCCTACCGGGGGCGAACAGGCAGGGTGGTGGCCTGGGTGCCCCTGATCTGGGGTCTCCCCGCAGCACTCCATCTCTTCCGGTGGCAGAGCCAGCCCCTCATAGAGGTAAAACATGAACAGAAGACACTGTTCTCCCTGCGGTTTTGTAGGGAAGAAGCAAAGGCTGAGGAGGGCATGTTGCCCTGGGAGTAGAGCCTCACCCGCCGAGTCTGGGTCTCCCTGCAGAGGCCGAGGCGGGGCGGGTGCCATGTTCCTAGCCTTGAGGACAGGGTGGGCTCCCTCACCCCAGGCAAGAGGGAGGTGGAAGTCAGCCAGTCATCTGGTGGTGGGCAAATGCTTCTAGGACAATCAGCCTTTCTCCTCGTTCCTGTTAATTTACCCGGGACCCTGGGTGCAAAGGCATCACAGAGCCCCATCTTCCCATGCACCCCAGAGACCGCTGGCCCCGACCGAGGGCTTCTCCACTCCTTCACAAGGCTTTTCCATTCGGCGTGCACTAACAGTCCTGCAAAGCGGGCTTTGTTGCCTCTACAGATGAGCAAAGAGAAGACTGGAGGGTCTGAGTGATTTTTCCAAGGTCACCCTCTTGTCCCTCGGCCTTTGTCTTGTGTCACCGCAGCCTCCTGGGGAGATGGGCTGGGAACGGGGCAAAGGGCGGGCTTCACGTCGGGGAGGCGCACCCTATGCTGTCTCCTGCCCATCGGCACTGCTAGGGACATGCGTGGCCCCACCTGGCTCCTGTGGTGCTTCTTACCCTCCAGAACTTTGTCCCTCACCTCACTGGTGCAGTTCAGATCCTTCACTGCCTCCGTGGGAAAGGACACGCGTCCCTTGCCAAAACCCTACATCGCCTACATCTCTCTGAGAGGCTCAAAACCCAGACGCCCTGTGGCAGGTTCCTGGGAGCCATGTGGGCCCTGCCCCTGAGAACATTGAGGCTTCCTGGAAAGTTCCGGCACCCTGGCTCACCACGGGGGTGCCTTTTCCTGGCAATGGCTCTTACTGCATTCGTTTAATCTGCCCTGGGAGCTGGGGAGACATAGGGAAAGACACCCCACCCCACCCACCCTCCTGCAGCTGTACCCCAGCAGGGAGCACAGCCCCAGAAATAGACTTTCAGCGGTGCCACTGAGGGACCCATAGGCGCTCTGGGTGTGCAGAGGGGGTGACTCAGCTAATGAGCTTGAGTCCGTGATGTATATTCTGAGCTGTGTGGAAATGCATGGGGTGCTCGGTGCAAAGTTCTGCAAGCAGAGGGCAAAGGGACCTCCTGCCTACCTACACAGATTTCCCTTCTGTTACAGTCTTCATCCGGGCTCGGGGATAGGGATGGGATAAGCATTTGCTCAATGGGATAATTTAGTACGTGCCTAAGTGCTCAGGAACTGTTAGCTGCTATTATGAACTATTATATCTGAGTTTAGAGCCCCCATCCTCTTGCAGAGAGTAAGAGAACAGGAGGCAAAGGGTTCGTCCCCTGTGCCAGCCACATGCACACACAGCTGGCCACCGGGCAGGAGAGCCCCGCTGGCAGCTGTCCCCGCAGACCGGGAGCAAGGGTGTGTGATTTCCTGAGCAGCCACTTCAATCCTAATGTCCCTTTAATAGTCCTTGTCAAATTGCTATGGCTCCCCCAGAGACTTCCATGACTACGGAAAATAAATAGTCATTATCTGACCTCCAGGGGAACGAAGATGTCTGCAGGATTCCAGGAAAGGCCATCCTCCAACCAATAGAGCCAACTCACCCTTTCAGAAAGGCAAAGCTAAGGTAAGGAGCAAATCATAAAGTCAATGCATTCGATGCATTCGCTGCTCAAATTCTTTTCACCTATTTTGATGTATATGAGTACATTTGGCTTCTGGTAGCACCAGAGGGGGAGAGGGAGGGAGCGGGAGGGAGAAGGAGAGCGACTACAAAAATCTGGGATGGCTCCGTTCTTTTGCCCTGGGGGAGGAAAGGAGGCGGTGAAGCAAAGGACTTAATTTTTCAGTTACTAATTTATCACCAAAACTTGGCATCATTTTTTTGGCATCATTGATTCCATGAACGAAGTTCTAAAAGGTCTTGCTGCCATCCAAAAAACGTGTGAGAATAAAGTGTCCTTCCTTTTCTTACCACATAATTTGAAAGAGAAACCATTTTTTATCCTAAAAACATTTGATGTTTTTAGGCAAAAAGTGTTTTGAAATACGAGACAGTTCCTTAAATAGGCCCCAGAGACAGCTCTGGGCCAGGTCGGAGCCCTGCTCTGGTCCTAGCTCGGGTGGCCAGGGGATCTTAGCACAGTCAGCCGATTCCGGACAGCTGTGAGGCGATGGCAATGACTGCCCCTCAACGACCTCACCAGAACAATCCAGAATGACTGCCCCTGATGACCTCAGCCAGGACTGTTGTGAAGAGCACCTGATGTAAGGAGTAAGCAAACCTCTGAGAAAGCAGGCCGCCTGGCAGAGCGGGCTCTCACGTGAGGCGCAGTGCTCACACCCAGCCCCCATCAGGGCCAGGGTTGGGGGGGGGGGTCCTGATGCTACTCCCCACCTGTCACAGCCAGACTGCCCTTCCTCAGGCAAGCGTCCGCAGCTTCTCCCACAACCAGGCTGCCCCCAGCCCCAGCCGCCTCCGGGAACAGTTAGGAGGAGAAATGGGAAAGAAGGAGAAGTTGCTCTTTGTGTTCTTTCTCCCATCAGGAGAAAGAAAAGCTGGAAGCCAGGAGAGGTTGGAGGACATCCCCACTCACCCCAAGTCTTGGCTGCCCTCTCCCACAGGTGAGGGAGGGTGGCTGAGGTTGACGGGCAGCCCCCAGCTTGGCCTTTGCTCACACTCCGTGACCGACACTTATAAAAAAACAAAATTGAGTAGATTTAAAGATCTAATTGACTTTATTAAGCAATTCATGAGTAGGGCAGCCTCCCATCTAGCTGAGGATGCTGAAGCAGAGGGGAACTGCGGTGAGGAGCTGTGCAAAACGGAAGGTTTTTCTAGAGGGAGGGTGGAGCAAGAAAGTTTATTAGCGAAAGAAAAGAAAGGAAAAGACAAGAAAGGCCAAGTCACCTTCCCTTAGGTAAAAAGGCAAGGGGTCTTATTAGGTGGATTACCTCATTTTCCTTTGGGGGACAGAGGGACCCCTTGTGACAGATGACTTCATTGGTGCTTATCAGAAAATTCCTGATTGACAGGCTAAGATTTACATTTCTGGGGGAGACTGAAACAGCAATTAAGTTAGGCATTGAGCCGGGTTTTGGTGGCTTGACCTAAGCAACATCATTTGGGGCCTGTGGTTTTCTTTTTAATGACCTAGAACCCATGGCTGTGGCCCTACCCCTCTTGACAGCCACAGACTTTTCTGGGCCACATCAGCAAGGATGTGGGAAGCCCATACTCCTTCAGGAAACTCTTCTGTGCCAATGGGAAAACAGGATCAGCTCAGGGCAGGCCACGTGGCCGTAGAGACAGATGAGGACAGAGCACTGGTCTGGGAGTCGGGAGATCTGGGTTTGTATCCCAGCCCCACCCAGCACCGCCTTCCCTGTTTGGGCTTCAATTTGCCCTGTCTCTGAAATGGGTATCGCAGCCTCCGATCCGCCTACCACACAAGGTGGGCCTGAGATCTGATGGATGAGGGAGGCTGCTTTTGGACTTCCAGAGGACACCGCTGGCCTGATGGGCGTCAAAGCACCCTGCCTCTTAGTTGTTCTTCATTTATGTGTGGCGTTAGCCAACTCTGAAGGAACACAGACCTGCTTTGCCCCCCAGAACCCTGCTGCAGAGCTGGTGGTGTTGTGAGGGCCGGCCAACCTCACACATTTGGCCACGGATGGCCACCGTGCTGCGGGGGCAGGGATGTTCGCTGGGGCGCTCTTACCAACTATTATCCGTAATCCTGACACCAACTACAGCTCTGCACCCAAGTCCAACGTGTGGGGTTTTCCCCAGACTAAGCGATTGGGGGTCCTGCAATTCAGTTCTGACATTATCTACCTGGAGAGAACAGTCCTACAAGACTGCCCCGTGCCCCCGACCCCTTTAGATGCCAGTCACAAATCCAGGCTGTCACCCATGCTGCTGGCCAACTGGCTATAAGGTCAGAGATTCCAACAACCCCCACCTTGAGTCTGATTAATTTGCTGGAGCAGCTCACTGAACTTACAGAAACTTCAGTCGCTACAGAAATTTCACTCACTAGATTACCAGTTTATTATAAAAGGATAGAACTTAGGAACAGCCAGCCAGGAGAAAAGCATAGGGCAAGGTCTGGGGGAAGAGGTGGAGCTTCCCCGCCCTCTCTGAGCGCTCTACTCTCTCCTAATCTCCTCGTGTTCGCCAACCTGGAAGCTCTCCAGAACCCACCCTTCTGGGGTTTTTATGGAGGCTTCATCACATAGGCCTGAGTGTGACTAAATCATTGGCCACTGGCGATTGACTTAATCTCCAGCCTCCAATTACATGGTTGGCTGTTCTGGCACCCAGCCCCCATCCGTATGTGCATCCAAACATCACCTCATTAACAAAAGACACCTTTATTGCTCTCTTCACAGGAAGTTCCAAGGGTTTTAGGAGCCTGTGCCAAGACAAGGAGATGAAGATCAAAAATATATTTATTATAAATTACAATACCACGTTATTTTATTAGAAGGGTGCACCAGAATTCCGTCCTCTCATTGCAAATAGGAAAAGAACAAAGTTCTGGACCTCTCCCTCCATCTAAGGTGCCAAGTGCCATGACAGGGTCTTCCCCAACGTGGGCTACACAAAGATGGAATCTTTCTGTAGTCTCCAAAGGGAAGATCTTATCAAAGCACAGCATCTGAGTATCTTTTGGTTGAAAAGCACTTGTAGACAATGGAGTGTCAACCCAGGAAAGAGGAAGAGGAGGGGAAAATGGGGAGAGGTTGAAGGCTAGGAGACACTTGAGACACCTGAGAATCCATGTCTTACAGCTAGGTTTTTGCACAAAGAGCCTTTAACCTCCTGCCCTATGCATGAGGGAGGCCCTCCGGCAGAGGGGACAGGAATGGGATGGGTTCTGGCCACAAGGCAGACCAAGCAGCATCTGAGGGGAGTTGCTGGTGGACTGAAGACCGGACAACAGTGCGGGGAAGAAAAGGAGGAGAAAAGGAGGGGAAGGAACTGACATTTATTGAGCGCCTACTGTAAGGAATGAGGCTGAGCAAAAAGGAAACAAAATGACAGGCTGAGGAGAGGTCACTGCAGCAGATGACCGTCTGGTGTATCCCTCATTTTCATCATCCTCCACAACCAATCTCTAAGCTCAGCCACGTCCCAACCCTGGCGCCGGGATCACAGGGAGCGAGTTCTTGCCATCCGCGGCTCACAGTCTCCTTGGGGAGGCAAGACCTAAGGAAGTGACAAGTCAGCCACAGTCGCGTATGCTGTCAGCGGCTGCCACCTAGTAAGTGTCAGAGACTGAGGGAGGGGTTGCAGTTCCCTGGTTTGGGTAGGGTCCCCAGGGAGAAATCTGGCCTGAACTGCAATGCCGGATAGCACACCAGTGGAAAGGTGTTCACTTTGGACAAAGAACTAGCATGGAGGGACAAGGAACAGTAAAAGGGACACAGGTGGTGTGGTCAAGGGGCTGTGACTAGCTCTTTATTATTCTTTTTCTGTCACTTCTTATTTTGGGGCCCTTTCACATGCCTCACTCAGGAAATGACTCTGTTGTCCTTCATAAGCCCAGCTAAGCCCTGAAACCGATGGCCTTCAGGGAGTTCAACAGAATGAAATGAACTCCTACTATGTGTAAATCATTGTCAAGTCCTGCAGAGTACGTAGGAAAAGTGTGAAATATAGTCCCTGGCCTCAGGGCCGGGAAGGAATTTCCTTCTGTCAAATGGCCAGTGACAGAGATTTGGGATGACTCCGCAGCAGTGGAGTCCTACGTCTGATAAATGGCGGCGGGCTCTGGACAGCACGGACGTCTAAGGAAAACCGCATTAGCCATCTATCAAGATGCTCCACTTGTGGGTGGTCCAGTATTCTGGTGACTCTGCAGTTTCCTTCTCAGAATTAGCTACCAGGCTCAGTCTTGTGCCTCCCATAATCCTCCCAGTGTATTCCCTCTCAAGCACAGGAGCCTCTCTGCTGCCGAACGCCCGTTCAGAACCAGAAGCCAAAGTAATTGCAGATTAACTTATCCATGGCTGGGCCACTGAACAGCACCCCAATCAATGAGCAGCCTCAGACTCTGCAATCAATCCTGGTAAGGAAGAGGCATCAGAACAAGGATTAGAGAACCAACATAAGACAATGCCTGTGGGTAACTTCTAAATCGGTCAACCTTGGACAAAGGAAGTCTGAAAATCTCTACCTGGCCTGAGAGAAACAAAGTAAGCTCCTGCCGGCCCTGGAAGCACTAGTTAGGGCTGCGTGGGAGAAGGCATAGGTGAGCATCATCTGAAACAAACGGAAATACCAATTTATCTGATGGTATTCACAGTCTGATGATGTAGCTGTTGCCACGACGGAGCGGAGAAGTTTCAGGAACTTGCCAAGTTGCATGGGCAGAGCTGCTACTTCTATGACAAAATTGGCAGATGCCTGTCAATCACATCTCAAAAAGTGAGTCACGGGGATATAAAGCAGAGACCTAGCTCCTTGGGTCAATCAGAGGGCATAAGACTGAAGATTCTGGGTGGTCAGCACTCACTCTGGCAGATTTGACCTCCTGCTTCCTCAGATGGTTGAAGGCCAAATACATGGTGAGAAAGGGATCTCTGGTGCCCTGAGGCTCCAGGCTCTGAAATGCTTAGTTGGAAAAACTCTTTTCAAGGCAAAAACATACCACAAGATGTTTGGAAGTATTTTGAAAAATGAATTCACATTCAGCCATAAAAAAGAATGAAATTTTGCCATTTGCAACAACATGGATGGATCTAGAGAGTATAATGCTAAGTGAAATCAGTCAGAGAAAGACAAATACCTTATGATTTCACTCATATGTAAACTGAAGATATAGAACAAACGAGCAAAGGAAAAAAACGAGACAAACCAAGAAACAGACTCTTAACCATAGAGAACAATCTGATGGTTACCAGAGAGGAGTTGGGGGGGGGGGGAATGGGTGAAACAGGTGATGGGGATTAAGGAGGGCACAGGTCGTGATGAGCACCAGGTGATGTATGTAATTGTTGAATCGCTATATTGTACACCTGAAACGAATATAACACTGCATGTTAGCTATATCGGAATTAAAACGAAAAACTTAAAAGAATGACTTCACATGTCCTAACTCTGTCACAGAAGCTTACAGAACTCACTTTAAGACAGTTGTAACATAATGCTTGTTGCAAGCTAACTCTTAAAGGAAGGGGGTGTACCTCCTGGATCAGAGCAGATTCCTCAAAACTACCGAGTAACCCCCCAAAAAGCAAAGAAATAGCACACAATCTTAAGACTCTTTATTTAAAAGAAAGATTTCTGAGCCAGGGTACTGTAACCAAGCAGGAAGATACTACTGAAACATAACAGTTCGACTGAAGGCATTCGGTCTTGGATGTTAAAATGTTTGTTGTTTTTTTAACTCAGCAGTCTGTACCCCTACCTTCCTCTTTAATTCAGAAAATTCCATTTCATGAAACTTTAGGCTCTGAAGTGAAGAAGTGAGCACAACTCTTATGCACTAATACTCCCAAAGCAAAGGTAAGTGGAGCTGCCCAGATAACCCACGGGAAGGTGTCCTGAAGGACAATACCATATAAGGAAGCTGGTTGTTGAGAAAGCAGATGACTGGTCCACACATCACTTTTTAAAAGAACTGAGCAATAATACCTTTCCAAGGTTGCTCAAGCTATCAGAAGAAGCATCGGGATCTAAGAGAATATGGCAAAGTTATCTGAATGAACACCAATTTTTATCTATTCTAAACGTTAAGATATATTTTTGAATGTTAATTTAGAGATATTGGTATTACCCCAGAAAAGTATCTGTTGAATAGAGCTGGCCAAGAGAAAACAGACTAGCTAACAGGCAGGTGGTAGAGAGTCAGTCTGTGTTTACCTTAATAAAATATCTTGCTCCTGCCACAGTGTGCAGACCTTCCCAGGACAGATGTGTGGCCAAGCTATTGCAAGAACGCTCCAAACCCCAAGTCATAGTGTCTCGAGAGAACTCTGGAGATATAGCCCCTGTCCTTTGGTTCTCGCCCAAGGAAGATTTTTAAGTATTCTCAGGGTCTCTCCTTTATCCATTTTTAAACCAATTCAGGGCATTTTTGAGCATTCATTGGTTCCCCAAGATACTTGAACAGCCATATCCCTAGGGTTGCAATGGTTCTCAAGAAAGCATCATTCATTATAGCACCAGGCCGGACTAGAGAGTCAAGAACATTGGGCTATTATTTCCAACTCTTTCTCTGACCCACTGAGTATTGTCTCTTCCCTCCTCTTTTCATTCAAAAAATACTTACTCCTTACCTACTATGTGCCAGGTTCAATTCTAGGTGCTGTGTCTCCAGGATCAATGAGAGATCAAGTTCCTCTCACAAAGCACACATTCGAACTA
Organism: Ursus maritimus; assembly: GCF_017311325.1. Classification (NCBI taxonomy): domain Eukaryota; kingdom Metazoa; phylum Chordata; class Mammalia; order Carnivora; family Ursidae; genus Ursus; species Ursus maritimus. The sequence goes on along the minus strand of NW_024425563.1, from coordinate 23,284,105 downwards.
GGGGAACAAACAAATAATTTCGGATAGACTGAGCGCTAGGAGGAAGATAAGCAGAGTAACAGGATTCAGTGATGGGGCAGGATAGAGAGGAAGGGAAGAAGAGCCCTACTTGAGCCAGGAAAGAGCTCCAGGAGGGGTTACAGCTCAGTGGAGATCGGAGTGATAAGCAAAAGATCTGAGGGAAAACCTCTCCAGGTGAAGGGAACAAATACAAAGGCTCTGAGGTTCTTCCAAAACCCAGCAGAGTCAAAGGAACTGAAGGAAGGGCTGGGAAGCCAAAGATGAAAGAAAGGGAGAGATGGATAGAGACAAGCAGGAGAGGCGGCAGGGGCTGGAGAGCCGAGGGCATCGCCTCTTGCGGGAGCTACACCATCTCCAGCCTCGCACAGACTTCACGAGGACCAAGTATCTCCAGGACACTGCACAGAGAATGAGGACGTCTGCTTTAGAAAGGGGTCTCACGACTAGAGTGAAGACATAAAGCCCATCTTCAGGTCATTCTGAGGCCAAACGTTACTCAGCTGACCAATCCTTACGACCTCCTCTAGCCCAATCCCCAGGTACTGGAATCCCCTGGCAATATCCTGGACTTACTCTCCTTGGTCTGTTCCAGAGCTGGGACCCATGCCCCTCTGACAGCTACACTGAAGTTCTTCTAAAATCTGATTCCTCGTGACTTTTACTCATCTGCCTCCATATATCCTTCTGGGCTCTACCAACAGCTAATAACACTCCACGAATTCCCTTCTCAGGCAAGTCAGATCAGTTTCTTTCAGTTACTCATCTGACTTTCTTAACTTTTTATTATGGAAAATTTCAAATGTCCACAAAAGCAGAGAGAACAGTATAATACATCTCCATTACCTACGACCAGCTTCAACAACAATCAACTCATGACCACTTGTGTTTCAATCTCTCTGATTTCCTTCACCAACTTGGTCATTACATTTGTCTCATAGGTGTGGTATGGCCAACCCAGAGTACTGGCAGCTGACTCACTGGAGACATCCCATCTCTACTACTACAGCTAATGGTCCTATTACATGTGTGTCAGCCATACTGTTGCTTCGTAATGTGAATTCAATCAGCTCAACTTCTCCAAGCAGAACTTGTGCAGTAGGGCTTTTGAACCCAAGTGAAGGAATTTATGTTTGCTCCTATGATTTTCATCTTTTCAGATTCAGCCCATTCCTTCCGGCTCTCACGATCTCTTTTGAATCTAGACTCTCTAATATTTATTCACCATCCCTCCCAGCTTTTGTGATACCTCTAAAATTTTGGGAAGTAATGAGTCATCTCTATCCTCTCTGAGTTTAAAAAAAAGAGTATGAATTTGAATGAATGAATTAGAAAAAGGGTAGAGCCAAAATGGATCAAAGGAAACCTTAGTTCAATTCCTTACTCTAAAGATGAGAAAACTGAGGCTCAGAGAGTCTGTCTGGGTCAAGGCCACCCATTAGGTAAGGCAGGACAAGCTAGAGCCTAGGCCTCATGCTCACTGCTCCCTCCACCAAACCCTACCTCTGTTAAGTCCTGAGGAGAGAAAATATGGGTCATCACCAGCCAGGCTAGTGACAGTGGGCCACTGCAAACTGATTTCTAGTCAACTGCCCATAAGAACCCACTCATCTGGCAAACAATTATCAGGTGTTGCTCTCTGCCAGGCCCCACTGCCCTCAATGACTTTCCCAGTTTCTCCCACTCTCAGAGATTAGGTTGGAAATAATTTTTCTCCGTTCTTACTTAATTCCTGCATTACGTAGAACTATGTAACTGAATTAGTTAGGAATGTCAAAAATGTTCATAAATAATAAAGGATTCACATCTATTAGAAATGAGAAATAGTTTGTTATTCAAAAAGCCAAAAAATATCTCATTTAGAGGAGACACGTAAAATATACATCTTAAAAATTCAGCCTTCAAGAATCCTCTTTACAACTGCTTCCATTTGAGAAACAAAGGACTGAACGGGTAATAATTACAAACACAATTCACAGAGTAACTTGGATAATACACAAAAAGCATGGCGATGTTTTTCTGAGACTACTTTTTGTGGTTCACTAATCACGCACTGGGGAGGGCCCAAAGTGCAAATGTGCACAGCCCGGGGGGCCTCCCAACAAAGTGGCAGTGCACTGGGGAGGAAAGGGGGTGTCCTTCCCTCAGAGAATAACATTAGGGGGTAGAGGGAGACCTGGGAGTTTGACTGAGAATCCAGCTTCTTATCCAGTCCGCCGCCACCATCAACTGTCAAACCATTTGCTCCTCTTTGCAAGAGGCGCTCCTTTAGAAGGTCCCAGTAACTTCTGCTTATATTGTTCGACCAGCTGGTTGAAGCGGATTTCGGTCTTATTTCCCTTAGCCTTTTTTCTAGGGGCCTATAAATGAAAGGTAAGGAAAAACAAGATAATCAATTTCAAGCATTGAATGTCACCTTACCTTTATGCCACCCAAGAGAGAAAATAAGAAATCCTGTCAGCCACAAGAAGTGGACATTCAGAGAGTGATCCTTAAAAAAACCAAAATGAACCATCCATTGGCAAGAAACCAGACCAGGAATGCCTAAGAGAAGGGCCCCACTAAAATACCGTGCGAATGCTTCCGAGCTCTCCCTCTCAACGCTCTTGCGAGAATCTTCCCGCAGATGAGTCAGCCCAGAGTTTGCATCTTCTTGCTGGCCCTTTCCCTCGATGCTAATGGGATTTCAGAGGTAGAGCTCTATACGATAGTACGATATGGGTCATACTTTCCAGAGGCACAGATTCCTTGAATAGGAGAAGCTAATGCTTCTTTTACCCTTGAAACTTAAAATAAAGGGACTAGGGAAGGGGAAAAGAAATCTTGACCTCAAATGTTCAAGAATGTAGAACTACAATGTCTACTAAAAGGAACTAGGGCTGTTTGGAAAAATGGCTATTGCCAGGACCAGGGAAGAAACATGTAAGATGAGCTGGGACATCTGGTTGTACCAGAAAGCAAGGACACCACCAAAGACAGGGTCATATCGGAAGGACTCAGGAGCCAACCTGAAGTACCTTCTGCTAGCCTAAATGGGACAAAAATAATAACTGCATTTGATTATAACACATCAAGTATATAAAAACTCCAGAATCTATAATACTAAAAAATCTTACTGGTCACCATAGGAGGTTGGTAGGGCACCAACTCATTACTCTGAAAACTGATAAAGGGAAATGAAATCAAGCATTTATCCTGCCTTTCCTATACAAATGGTACTTCATGGTAACCATATAGTTGACAAGGGAAGATTTTTTTTCTCTAGAATTCTAGCAAAACAATGCAAAAGAACTGGGGGAAAAAAAAACCCCTAGAAAATCACCGTTCTGCACCCCATATTGAAATCCTGGATCTAGACAGTAATCATCAATGGGGGCTAAAACCATTAGGTGAGAGACTGATGGGAACTCCACAAATGGCAGACAGACAGACAACCTCTAAGCCTACAGGTCTACCGATCAACCTGAGCATCACTAAAAATGGGGTAACCAGACCTTACCCGCCTTAGGTTGCTAATGCAACAGAAAGCACCCAGCACCACCCATGAAATACTCTTGCCAAGAAAACTGAACTTGAGGGGCGCCTGGCTGGCTCACTTGGTGGAGCACGTGACTCTTGATCTCGGGGTCATGAGTTCAAGCCCCACATCAGGTGTAGAGATGACTTAAAAATATATAAAATCTTGGGGCGCCTGGGTGGCACAGTGGTTAAACGTCTGCCTTCGGCTCAGGGCGTGATCCCAGCGTTCTGGGATCGAGCCCCACATCGGGCTCCTCCGCTGGGAGCCTGCTTCTTCCTCTCCCACTCCCCCTGCTTGTGTTCCCTCTCTCGCTGGCTGTCTCTATCTCTGTCAAATAAATAAATAAAATCTTTGAAAAAAAAATATATAAAATCTTTACAAAAAGAAAAAGAAAACTCAACTTGAATCGAATCAAGCCTATTCATCTAACTACCAGTTTACAGGCGATACGGGGTACCACAGGAACAGGTACAGGACACCAGGCAGCAAGCAGCTAAACTCACAATGTAATCCACTCTAAAGGGCAAATCACTCAGTTTCTCCAACAAATCATTAGCATGGAAAAAAGGGGGGTGATGAGGAAGATGGAGTATTACAGGAAAAAAAAGATTTAAGAGATATAAAAACCAAATGTAATGTGTGGACTCTGTCTGGATCTTAATTTGTACTAACCAACTAACTACAGAAGAATATTTTTGAGGTAACTGGAGACATTTTAATACGGGCTGCGTATCAGATGATATTGGGGCTTAGTAATTTCATTAGATATGATAATGGCATAATATATGCATATTTTTAAGGCCCAGTCAGTTGGAGATGCATTCTGAGGTACTTTTCTAAGCAATAAATCTCATTTTCATATAAGGCATATTTACATGTGAAGCAGAGTTTGCCTTAATATACTCTGGGCAGGGGGCAATATGTATGAGGAACAGGTAAAACAAGAGAATTGTTAAAGTAGAGAAACTAATATGTGGGTTCTTTCTACTTTTATTTATCTATTTAATTACTTACTTAATAACTTATTTCTTATTTATTTTAATTAAGATTTTTTAAAGTAAGCTCCATGCCCAGTGTGGAGCCCAATGTGGGGCTTGAACTCACAACCCTGAGAGATCAAGACCTGAGCTGAAATCAAGAATCAGATGCTTAACTGACTGAGCCAGCCAGGTGCCCCCATTTCTTTTTAAGTTTATTTAATTATTTTTAAAAATAATTTCTACATCCAACATGGGTCTCGAAGTCATGATCCCAAGATCAAGAGTCACATGCTCTTCTGCCTGAGCCAGCCAGGCGCCCTAGGTTCTCTCCACGTTTAGAACTGCATACCTCAACAGCCTCTAAAAGAGGGTGCTGCCATCCAGAAGCCCTTTCTTTTTGCTTAACTAATCAGGGCACACAAGTGGCTACCAGCCGTGGCAGAGCCCTGCCATACCAAAGCCTCATGCCCCATAGAACTCACCTGCTTGGAAGGTACTGTCTGCTTCTCGGACTTCTGCTGGTTCATCTGGGGCTTTGGCTTTTTGGGAGGGAGAGACTTGACTTTGCCTTTGTCCCGCAGCCTAAAATAAGAGGTCAGGTAAGTGTCACTCCGAGTTCTCCCTCTAACTGGCACCTCCGAGGCTGTCTCAGCCACAGGATAAAATTCTTTTTCTTACACTGGCTCTTTCTAAGCTCAGGATAAGTCATTCTAAAAAGGGAAACTGTAACAGAATACCCTACGGCTCCACATTTGTATACTTTTTTATTTTGGCTTAAAACCCCAAGGGATTCTCAAAAACCGTCATTTATTTAACAAATATTTTGTAAAGACTGACTTTTGTTGATAGCACTCATCTGTTGCCTCAAACAGGATCTGCAAGATAAGCTCAAGTAGGTGGTCCTCAGCTGACAGAGACGGCCCTCCGGATGGGAGGAAGCTCCTCAGAAGAGGGAAAAAAGGGCACGAAAGCTGCCCTAGGAGTTCCTCCCAGGCCCCCTCTGCTAGTCCTATTCCGGCCTCCGATTGTTCCAAGAGCGACATCTCTGCTAGTGTAGACAGGCTTGCACATTAACCCTTTATAGGGGACTGACACAGTACTAAACGTACCTTGCATCCAAACAGAAGCCACAAAGAGGAAAAGGGCTAAGCAAAACCAAGCCCTCTTAGAAGCCACCAGCTGTGTTCTGCCATCATTCTGCATCTCACCTGATTTTGGGGCCTCGGTGGGAGGGGAGCACGAGGACCTTCCTTCTCTTCTTCCCATCAGGCAGCTCCACCTGCTCCACTTCAGCCTTGGTCTGGAAGCCTGTCCACGAGGTCGAGTGCACCTTCCCCTTCTGCTCCGGGGGGGCCTTGCTCTGTCCCTGTGTGTGGTTTTGAGCTGATTTCCGTTGCTGGACTTTTCCAAGTGCTGGTTGCTCCTGCTGGGGCTCACCAGTTGCAGGCTTGGATTTCACTTTTTGCTGCATAAAACAAGAGACTGCCATCTAGTTTCTGGATGAGGTTTATTTGCTGGAAACACTCAGCAGAAAAGGAGCTTTACGAGAACTTAGTGGAAGAAGGAGAATCCTTCTCCTGAATAGTCAGAAATTATAGGAAAGTGAATACAAGGTCACAGGCCCTGACACAGTAACAGATGGTTACCAGGTTGAGGGACACAAAACCACCACCTCCCTTTCCATATGCGGAAACAGGCGAAAGTACATGCACGCCAGAGACTCGAAAGCCAGTAGGAAGAAAGAAAAAAGAAAAACCAGTAGCATGGGGCAATTGGTTTTTTTTTTTTTTTAAGATTTTATTTATTCATTCGACAGAGATAGAGACAGCCAGAGAGAGAGGGAACACAAGCAGGGGGAGTGGGAGAGGAAGAAGCAGGCTCATAGCGGAGGAGCCTGATGTGGGGCTCGATCCCATAACGCCGGGATCACGCCCTGAGCCGAAGGCAGACGCTTAACCGCTTAACCGCTGTGCCACCCAGGCGCCCCGCATGGGGCAATTGTTAAACAAATGTGTGATGGGAATCCCAGAGGGAGAAGAGAGAAAGGAACAGAAGAAATATTTGAAGTAATAAGGGGTGAGAATTTGCCAAACTTAGTGACAGACGCTAAACCACAGATGCAGGAAGCTCAGCCAAACACCAAACAGCATATATATTGACAACTCTCTACCCAGGCATATCACACCAAACTGTACAAAATCTAAAGACAAAGTGAAGATCTGGAAGAAGGGGTGGGCGTAAGGTAAAGAATACCTTACCTACAGAGGAAAAAAGATAATATTACACTGAATTTCTCTTCAGAAGCCATGTAAGAAAGAAGAGAACAGAGAAATATTTAAAGTTTTGGGGACAAAAAGTCACCAACCTAGAATTCTGTACCCAGTGTATCCTTCAAAAGTGAAAGAGAAATAAAGACTTTCTCAGACAAACAAAATGAAAGGAATTTGTCACTAGGGGACCGGTCTTGCAAGAAAGGCTAAGTGAATTTCTTCAGAGAAGGAAGATGACTGAGGTCAGAAACTCGAATCTACATAAAGAAAGGAAGAATGCTAGAGAAGGAATAATTGAAATAAAGACCAGGAAAAGATGCTATGAGAAGGAAGGCATAAAGTATGTTACAGATTTATGGTGAACTGTACTAGAAGAAGAAAAAGAAGATCCACATTAGTGTAATAATTGATACAACAAAGATCGATTATATGCCTGTAACGCGCCAGTCTGTTTCTAAGGTAAGGGTACAGAGCGAAAGAATAGTGTCTACCTTTGAGGACTCACAGCCTAGTGGAGGATACGAGACACACAAACAAGGCAAAGTGAAAAACTAACGACCTTAAGGAAGTTCACGAAAGTACAAGTTATGAGGTCTTACCTCCTTTGAGAGAGGTGGGAAAATGCTACCTGAGGAAGCACACTTGATCTGAATGCGGAAACTGTGTAGAAGTCAGTCAGGGAAAGAGGCACTTTTACACAGAAAGAGCAGCTCATCTTACATGTTTCTTCTTTATTACATAAGTGTAAGCAACAAATAAAGCCACCTGAATCGTTTTTTAAGCCACTAGTTTCAGAATCACTCCCAAGCAATAGCTTAAGGCAGTAAGTCAGTTTATACCTAGGACCACAAGGCTGCCTCGAACAAGAACCAGGTCCCAGATTTTCCTACCCGGGACCGCCGTATGGACCGCTGAAACTGCTCTTCTATTAGCCAGGCCTGTGGTACACACCCCAAAGAGTACAGAGGTCTGGTATACAAGCAAATTCAGGCATGTTATTGACGAAAGCTGTAGCAGTTATGGTATCAAGAATACTCGGGCCTTCTACATCCTAGGGCAAGAGGGGTGAGAGAATGAGTACTGACTGTGTGCTGCCCACACACTGTTACCATCTAATCCTTATCAATCATGTGAGGCAGATACTGGTAATCCTATTTTACAAACTAAACTGAAGCTGAGAGAGGTACTAACTTGCTAAGGAACTCAGGGGTACAGCCCGAGTCTGAACATGACTATTCGTGTTCCCGTTCTTTCCTTTACACCACACTAGATCAAAAACATTACTAAAACTATCAGGCATCACGTTTCTGGAGCTATCTAAGAAGAAAGAAGAATTATGGAAGAGATAGCTGAAATCTACAGCAACGTAAAACTTTCATCTGGGCCATTACCTTTGACAGGTATGTGACCAAACATTGCACTGGTATCGCTCATTGCTAATAAAATCAGCCTGATTCTCCGCTCCCCTTTCTTTCCCCTCTGTGGAGCTCTCACAAGAAAGGCCAGCAGAGAGGATGGCCTGGAGAGTTCTAGGGAACTAACAGTAAAGTGTTAACACCTAATGAGGTAGAGCCCTACGTCAAGGGTGCAGAACCACAAACTGAACAAAATAGGAGTTTAAATATAGCCAGAAAAAAACTGTTATAACTGAACTCTACACTTAAAAATAGTAAATTTTATGTTATGTGTATTTGACCACAATTAAAAAAAAAAAAAGAGGCAAAAACAGAAAAACATTTAGTTCTGTACCAGGCTGCGCTGAATCCTCAGTTCCTTTATTTTAAGTTTCCTTCGATCTTCCAAAGAGAACTCCACTATCGGTCTCTGTGTCAGAAGGAGAATGTCATTCATTAGATTTCTTAGTTTCTGAGTGCAGTGAGCTGAGCTGTCCCCCACCACTGCCCCCTCTCTCCTGCTCACTTACTCTACTTAAAGGTAAGGGGCCATTCTGTAAGCAGTCTATCCAATTTAGATTTCGGTTCCCTCTAATCATCTTATCAGCTGAATCACTGCTTACTCCCTCCATTGACTCTTCCCCACCACACACAAGTCAAGAGGACACGGGACACAAAGGAGAGAAATGGTTTTCTGCAAATGGCCCTCAGAGGAACAGGTCCACCCACAGGCTGAGGCTCACCTTCAGAGGCCCAAAGATCTCTGGATTGTTGTTGATGTGGCGTAGGGCTGTCAGGGCATGCTCGTACTCCTGGAACTCTGCGAAGGCATAGCCCAGGGACTGACCCTTAACTTTGCCATGCGCTCCTCTGAGGTCTCGCATCACCCTACACTAAGAGTAGAAGAAGAGAAAGAACCCATGATTAAAGGATGAGAGCATGAACAGACTCACTGAGAAATCAGGTGATTGGGACAGAATCCTCATCCCTATCACTGCCGCAACAGTCACACTGGAGTAACACTTACCACTGTCTTATTAGAATACACCTACTGAAAGCACAAAACCAATTAAACAGATACTTGCTGGCTTCTAAGAGTTTACAGAGATCAACAAAAACCTATAAATATGCATGTAAATAAAATACACCCCCCCCCAATTACAACAGTCAACTGTGGACAATACATACAAATTGCGAGGTATGTGGTACTTTAAATGGTGTAAGTTATCACTGAGGATGAAGTGTTGTCCATAGATTTCATCATTGAAGAAGCAACTCAGAAAGGAAATTACTAAAGAAGGAAAAGAAGGCCTGATGGCTTTAGTTAAGAAAGACTGAGGGGCTCCAGGGTGGCTCAGTCGGTTTAGCATCCGACTCTTGATTTCAGCTCAGGTCATGATCTCAGAGTTGTGAGATCAATCCCCATGTCGGGCTCCTCACTCAGCAGGGAGTCTGCTTCTCCCCCTCTCCCTCTGCCCCTTCTCTTTCTCAAATAAATAAATCTTTGAAAGACATTCAGGCATGGAGAAGGGCCTGCCTAACATACAGCCTCAGGATTATAGGAAGAAGCTTCAGCTGGCTTTGCTCAGAGCTCAGATCTTCTCTGGCATGATTTTTCCTTAAATCCTTAAGCTGAATGTAATAGGTGTCCTGGGGCACTGAGGGTACCATAACATAGTAGCAATCTTGGAAAAACTGACTGTTTACATGCTATTTCTCCCAGAAGCCGCAGTTCTGATGTAATGGAGACATCAAGGTATTAGGACACGTGGATGCTGCATTTGGCATACTTCTGGTACCTACGCTGTCCCTACGACTGTGCCATGTACTGTAGGGAAGTTAAGAAAAGCTTAAAACCAGGTTCCTGTCCTCAAGAAGCTTATGATCTTGCTGAGATACCATACCTACACATATTAAAGAATTACAGAGACAATTCAAGGGGCACTGGGTGGTGTAGTCAGTTAAGCATTCGACTCTTGTTTCGGCTCAAGTCATGATCTCAGGGTAGTGAGACTGAGCCCTGCATGGGGCTCCATGCTCAGTGTGGAGTCTGCTTGAGATTCTCACTCTCCCTTTCCCTCTGTTCCTCCTGCTCATGCTCTTTCTAACAAATAAATCTTAAAAAAAAAAAAAAAAGACAATCCCCTTAAAATGACAACAGTATGAGTTTCTTAAAAAATAAAGAGAAAATTCAATACAACACAAATATTGTAAAACACATAAATTTCCCTAACTGGGGGCACCTGGCTGGCTCAGCTGGTTAAGCATCTGCATTCGGCTTAGGTCATGATCCTGGGGTCCAGGGATCAAGCCCTAAGTAGGGTTCCCTGCTCAGTGGGGAGCCTGCTTCTCCCTCTCCGTCTCCCTCTGTGCTCTTTCCTTCTCTCTCTCTCAAATAAATAAATAAAATCTTAAAAAATAAAAATTCCCTGATGACAGGTTTTCAATGTACAGGCACTTACTAAGTATTGTGGATGCTGATAGGAGAAATTACACAACTGACCTCTACACCAGTAACACTTTGAACAGTTTTACTAAGAGTGGTGTCAGATATGTGCTGATACGTTCACATTCTCTCATGTAATTCCCCAAATACCAATGCCATACATTTTGAAGAGATCTTCCAGGATCAGGAAAACAGTTTACAGTCACAAATCAGAGCAAAGTAGATTTATAATATTGGCTGTGTTACTTACTCAATAAATACATAGTAAGATTACTCTGTTCCAGGTACTCTGCCAAGAACTGGGAGCAGTGACATACCTGCTCTCAAAGAGCTCAGTGTGGCCGGGAGAAATGACAAGCAGACGACGACAGGCCGGTGTGATAGTAAATGCCGTGACAAAGGTTTGCAGAGGGTGGGGCAGAGAAGTCTCTGTACTCACACAGCAGTCTAACCAAATCTTGGTGCGAATCCCGTGTTTGTCTAACGCAACTGTTGAAGGCCCGCATGGCTCTCTGTGCTTACCACACAGCACTGAGGACTCTTTCCATACAATAAGAGCCTAAATGGCAGTAAAATGTTCTTCTAAAGAGCAAACTACACAGATTATTTTCTCTGCGAGAAAATTAACATTACAGCACCTGCTATGCTGAGCACACAGCAAGCAATCAAATTAATCCATGAGGGCAGACGCTTCCTCATATTCTGCTGCAATTTGGACAATACGTGTGAAAGGCTGTTCTAAGAAGAGAAAACAAACAAACATGAAAACTGCCAAACTCAGCCTCATCTGTTGACAAAGCGCCCAAAAGAAACTGTCAATCTGCTAGCACCACCTCAGAAATAAATGCTCAGTCTGAGCCAGGAGGAGTACCAAACTCTGGAGTGGGCAGGGCCAACTCTCACCTCCTTGAGGCGCACCCCCTTCTCCCCTCTGGTGGCATTCAGCAGCAGCTTTCTGAGCTTTTTGTCGTCCACACCCTTTGGGAGGTTATGCAGGCAGAGCCTGGTCTGGGAGACAAAGATGTTCTGGTCCTTGAGTTTCTGATGCTTCAGCAGCTCAAACTGAAAGAACAACAATCGTTATTGTTAACAATATAATCCACCCATGGGGCGCCTGGGTGGCTCAGTCGTTAAGCGTCTGCCTTCGGCTCAGGGTGTGATCCCGGAGTTCTGGGATTGAGCCCCACCAGGCTCCTCCGCTGGGAGCCTGCTTCTTCCTCTCCCACTCCCCCTGCTTGTGTTCCCCCTCTTACTGGCTGTCTCTCTCTGTCAAATAAATAAAATCTTTAAAACAACAACAACAACAATATAATCTACCCTTTGAAAATGCAAGTTCATAATTCTCCAAAAGGAAAGAACTGTGAGCACCCCCCATCCAATCACCACACATATGGACAAAAGAAGGGAAATCACCTATGCCTAGCATAGGGAAAGAAAGGTTCAAAGAGGCAAGATTTGGTGGGTAGGTGATAAGATCATGGGCTCTCGATTCAGACTAAATTGGAAATCCATCCCTAACTGGAGAAGTTACATGAAATTTTTTAAGCCTCAGTTTTTCCCTCTACAAAGTGGAACTGCAGGTCAAAATACCAATCTCTCAGCACTGACGTGAGGCTGAAATGAGGTAATATACAAAAACATCCCAAATTCAAAACTCGGCCCAAAGCAATAATAAATAATATTGTGGTTACCCTCTACGCCCAGTCCTTATCTGCTCACCAACTCAAACTAATTATTTAGTCCTTCCAAAAGGAAATGGAATTTATTTAAAGAATACTTGATAGAATGTTGTTTCAACTCTGCCACCTTGAGGCAAAACACTGTCCCTGACCACAGAAATGAATTTTGCTTTACAGCACTGGCCTCAACCATGCCGCGCAAAGCACCAGTCCCAGGGCAATGTTTGCTAAAGTGAGAGGATAACATTCTTCTCCTGGTGTGTTTTTGAAAATCGGATTAGTAGAAAAAAGTTTTAAAATAATTTTTTCTTTTACCTAGTCTTATTTCTGCTGTTCCTTATTTGGTAAAGGTACTAACAAATCACAAAATAAAAATACTCTGGAAATGAATATTAAAGGGCTACTTGAATAGGCTCTCATGCCTGAGTTCAACAGCATGATTTTTCTCCCAGGAAAAGCTGTGCCTGCTATGAATTACAATGCATATAATCTACTGAGCTTTTTGCTAGAAAAATTTGTTCTAAGGGAAAAGTAAATGTGTCACTATCATATTGTGATCAGAAAGGGCATACAATGCCCCCACAAATACCATGATTTCCAGATGCTCACTACCAAAAAAAGTTGTGAACATGAGACTAGAAACTGTACACAGGAAAAACACACTGCCTCTTGGTGTCATCATATTCTCATCTCTGTTCCTCATCTTCTGTACCTCCAAGAACCAAAGCTCATTCTCTTAATGAACATGCCTCTTTATCATTCTAGGCTGGCTTAGCTTTTTGAAAGTAGGCTACTTGGGCAAGTTAAAATTACTGGGAATGAACACTACTAAGCACCAAAGAAACTCAATGATATCAGTTATCAGTGGAAACTCCCATGATACAGAATTTTTCTAAGATGATTTTATAATCTGGACATAACCCCCTACCAAAAAAGGACATCTTACCTCTTCCTTCTAAGACCCACATTTACCTCCTTCCCTACTAACTCCAGCCCATTCTGATCTTCCTTTCTTAGGTTATTCTGCCTTCACACTGACACCTAATTATATATAGCCTTAGCCTCTAAGTGTCTATTCCGTTTTGTAGAAGCATACTATTTGGCAAACATTTACTGCTGAGCATTGGGAAATTAAAGAATAAGACCCAGTCCTTATAATGGCATACAACGCTCACATAGGATGTACAATATTGGGTTATTTGCTGTTTCACCCGTGCCCTTCCCTCTAACAAGACTGTAAGCAAGCAGGGTGTGTGACTGATGCTTGGCTCTCTGCCAGGCACCTCCAGCATTCAATAGTTATTATTTATTGATTTATAAGAAGTCATGCAGAACCTGAAGGCTGGTGCCTAATCTACCCACCCGTTCTCTTTTGGCCATATCAGCAGCGCTCACACCCTCAGCAGCCTTAGTCCCAGCACGAATCACTGCAAAAAGAGGGAAAAAGGCCAAGACATCAGCAAGGGAATTTTCACTGAGCAACAAGAGGAATGTGATTTGAATTATGCAACCTCTTTGTACAGGGCCCAGAGGACTATGCTGGCCAGGACATGGTGGCATTTGGGTAGGTCCAGAAATAGGCTACAGGGCTAAGTTCTCAGCTCTGTGCTGCTCTCAAGGACTAAAACTGAACATTTAGTGAATTTGCTCCACTTCTCCTTCCCTCCCCTCAAAAAGCTTCATGTGTATGCCCAACATCAGATGGAAAGGCCTAGAGGAAGTTCTGAAAACAAGTACACTTTAGGTATTTGAGATACCAAATGCTCCACCTATAACCTGCCCTTGGAATTTTACTGTTCCTCGTGTACTTGGGGGTCAGTGAGTTAAGCCAACCTGAAACCAGCCACCTGGCCATACAGAAGCCTAGAACCAAAGGCTAAGGGCCTTACATCACCAGTCCGGGCTGTGCAGCTGTGCAGCAGGTAGGCTGACAGTGTATAACCTAGAGGAAGGGATTCTTCTGGTTTGTTTTATTTTTAATTGAAGCTAATTTCCGATTATCTTTCTGACATTAAGGGAAAGGTACTGGGTGCACATTTTAAATCTATGAATAATTCAAAGGAGTAATTTTAGTCATAATTTTCAACTCCTTCAGAAAAACTATCAGAAATCATGACAAGAAGCAAAGGTAATTTGGGCTTTTCCCCCCTCTTTGCCCCGCGAATCCTCTGATCTAAAGGTCTCAGGCAAGCAGGCAGAAAGGAGAATGGGACTGGTTACTCCACAAACTGAGCGAAGGCCCTAACAGGAAGCCCCATCTGCTAAAGTGGAATAATCATGTAATGCTGTCGAAGAGGACATGGGGGTTTTGAATTTGAAACGTGCCCCCAGACATACTGTTGCTGGTCACTGGCATAGCATGGGGCCCGCTACTCAGAAGCCTGGTTCACGTCTCCCTTCCACTACTCACAGCCTTCTCGGGCCAGGTAGAGGTTCCGGGTTCCAGTCGGCTTCTTCACCTTCTTTGTCTGGAGCTTTGCGGCCTCATCACGGGTCACTGCCAAGTCGACCCTGAGCTGCCGGCCATCCAGTTTAAGCCCACCACCCTGTAACAAATTACAACCTTCTCTCTTAAAATTCATAATGAATAGAGACTAAGCACCCAACAAGGAATGCCAAGGAAAGGGAAAACTGCAAATCCCGATTATGCTACGGAACCCAACCCGCAGGATGTTTTAGCCCAGGTGGCTGCAAGTGGACCGCTGAGCCTAACATCTAGTACAGCTGTGCGAAAGGCCACGTGTATACTTAGGGCAGTCAGTAGTAACGTATTTTAAGGGAGCTGATTAGGCCCAAAGTAGGCCCAAATTGAGGAAAACTGACCTATATATAGCCAATTTTTTTAAATTCTAAAGAAAGCTAATGAAATGGTAGTATTAACTCAAGAGAATTTAAGAGATAATGGCAGGGGCGCCTGGGAGGCACAGCGGTTAAGCGTCTGCCTTCAGCTCAGGGCGTGATCCCAGCATTGTGGGATCGAGCCCCACATCAGGCTCCTCCGCTATGAGCCTGCTTCTTCCTCTCCCACTCCCCCTGCTTGTGTTCCCTCTCTCGCTGGCTGTCTCTATCTCTGCCAAATAAATAAATAAAATCTTAAAAAAAAAAAAAAGAATGGCAATACAGGATAACTTATCTCAAAACAATATATACTTGGTTATAGAATACACAGAAAAATCCATCACCCATACATTTTCTCTCATTTACTCCATTTTATAAGATGACCTTAATCTCTTCCTGTCCCAACCTTTCATGTCATCAGCCTATGATAAAGGCTGATTAATAAACATTAGATACATTATTATACCTGTTTCCTCACTTATAAAATAGGTATAACAACTGATCTTTTTTTTTTTAAGTATGCTCCATGCCCAGCGTGGAGCCCAACATGGGGTTTGAACTCACACCCCTGAGATCGAGACCTGAGCTGAAGACAAGAGTCGGACCCTTAACTGACTAGGCCACCCACGCACTCCAATAGGTATAATTTTAATTACCTTACGTACCCCTATAGAACTGACATAAGGAATAAATAAGGTAATACATGTAAAGCTGAGTGCCCAACACACACCAGGTGTTCAATAAGTGTTAGCTTTATTATTGTTATATTGTTGATAGCACTAATAAAGCTGGGTATAAACAGCAGATGCTGGCTTTGGAGTCACTATGCCCTAAGTTAGGGGGTAAAAGAAATGTCCTCCTTACCTCAGTCTCCGGAGAAGCAGCTTCAAGGCATTTCTGAGCTGCTTCTTGAGTCATGAACTGGGCAAATGCACAACCTGCAGAGAAACAAAATTAAGTGAGATGCCAAACTCCCATGGCCCAGCAGGACGCCAAAGACGGCGCTACAGATGGCGGCAGCCTGACACAGAGTGGAAGGGGGAGCAGCGTCCTTGTGTTAGGTGCTAGAAGACAGGCACTGTGCCAGGCGCTGAAGGTTCAAAGATAAGACAGGACAAGTGCTTACAATGAAATTTTACTATTACTTCATCTTTTCCAATGCTTCTTAGAACTTTAGTCTCACCACTGCTCTCCTTAGTAAGAAAAAGCCACAAGATATGGGAGAGAAGTTCCACTTAAATCAGCATTATTTACTGCTTGCCTTTTAGAGAACTAAAAAATGAGGAAGGAACCACTTAACCTGAAATTAACTACAGATCTCCCTGTCATCAAAGCCACTTGGAAGACGTCAGATATGGGCAGAATGACCTCTGCAAGTCAAAGTCCCTGGCCTCTATCACACGAATACAGTAATGAAACAGAAAGCCATAAGCTCAATTCTTGACTCATACCCTCAAATTTGCACAGGCTCACCTGTCACTGGTTAGATGCAGAGCCAATCAACCATCCTAATTTCTGCTATTGATAAAAAACAGTTTTTATCAGCAAAGAAAAAAAGTTCACCTTACAGTATATTCCAAAAAGGAAATACAAGTTTTGTAATATTTTGTTAGTATTCCTTTATATAAATCTAAACATTTCCTCATGTATGAAAAAAAGGTCATGTTTCCTAGAGCTACTGAGGCATTGATTTTTTGTTCCCTACGAGAATGAATGGCAGCAGACTGAGACAACACACATGGCAGGCCAACCCAAGAGTCACCATCTAGGTGAGGTCTTTCCTGACTCCTCCAGGTAGGGCCAAGTGCCCCATCCACTGGGCCTCCAATCACATCTATTACAGCGCTGGTCAGGTGGCATCTTCCCAAACAGAAGGAATGCCTCAGGAGTAAGGGCCATGTTTCTAGGCTGCTAGCACCTACCATAGTGTCTGGCATTAATAGACACTCGATAGGAAGAGACAAATAATACGGAAAGAAAGGAAGATGGGGAAAAAATGTTCTAACTGTCAGATGAGCTTATTCATCCAAAATGAAGAAAATGGGTACTTCTCTCTAAATGTATTTTAACACTGGAAATTACTGGGTCAGTATTGGGTTTAGTCTTAATACTTCCCTAAAAGTCTACAGATAATTTTTAGCTCTCCTAGACAGCGAAATGGCATGCTGACAGGGATAAATGGTAGGAGGCAGCCAAGGTTGTGTGAGCAGGCAAAAAAATTTAATAAGAGCTGGAAAAAGACAATGTATTTGGGACACCTGGGTGGCTCAGTCAGTTGAGGGTCTGCCTTCAACTCAGGTCATGATCCCAGGGTCCTGGGATCGAGTCCTGCATCAGGCTCCTTGCTCAGCAGGGAGCCTGCTTCTCCCTCTGTCTGCCGCTCCCCCTGCTTGTGCTTGCTCTCTGACAAATACATAAATAAAATCTTTAAAAAATGTATTAAAAAAATAATAATGCAGGACACCTGGGTGGCTCAGTCCGTTAAGCATCTGTCTTTGGCTCAGGTCACGATCCCAGAGTCCTGGGATCCAGTCCCGCATCAGGCTCCTTGCGGCATGAAGCGTGCTTCTCCCTCTGCCTGCCACTCCCCCTGCTTGTGCTCGCTCTCTCTCTCTCTCTCTCTCTCTCCGACAAATGGATAAATAAAATCTTAAAAAAATAATAACAATGAAAACTATGCTTATTAAGATCATTAACTCTCAGCTAATATTAATAGACTGAGAAAGAGACTGAGCAAGTCAACTATCGACTACATTCTGAAAATACCAACCCAACAGAATACTGCACTCAAAAAGAAACAAAAGATATCAAAGTAAAGCAACATCCTACAGTACTAGGAACATTCTATGCAATTCTAGTTGCCCATTTTTAGAAAAACATACTGAAATGGATAAGGTCCAAGAAGTATACCTGAGTATTAGAGTTGAAGACACATTGTTTACTTCAGTCGAACCTACTCATTTTACAGATAAGAAACTGAAGCCTGCAGTGGTTAAACAATTTGCCAAAATCACCCAGCTGGTCTATGGCTCAGCTACAATTAGATCCCTAATCTCCAGGAAGCAGTTCAGCTTTCTTTCCATCAGACTGCCCTACTTATATCTTTTTGGCTAAGGAAAAACCAAAATCAGGTCTCATCCATTTGGAAAGTAAAGTTTAGAACAGAGGTTCTTAACCCTTGAACAGATTCCAGAAAGCCCACAAACTCTCAGAAGTGGCATTTTTCTGGAGAGAGGGTTCATAGCTTTTGCTAGATCTCAAAGGAAGCAAGAATCAGAATGAATTAAGAATTCGCTGCTTTAGGAGAATGACTGCAGTTGACGAAATCAAAGATAGCGGGTAGACTGAAAAGCGCTGCTCCCCTGACAACAGTACACTAGAATGAGCTGGGGCCAATCCTTCAAAGTTCAAAAGAAATAGCTTTAGGAAAAAAATCTAAGGCAGCAGTCCTGCTATATACAGCTTTCCTTCTGACTGTTGCCACTGCAACAAAATTTCTGTTAGCTTCCATCTCTAACAAAAGCAACTGAAAAAGATCCCAGTAATTTCAAGCAATGTGGAATGATTAATACCCATGAGATGCTATCACATTTGAAATTCAAAGGAGAACAACAAATGGAATTCATTACCCTAAAGTAAATAAGCAAGGGCTTAAAAAGCTTAGACGAAATTGTGGCTGGCAGCACCGTTCAAGATGCTGAGTTTGATATTTTGGAAGACAACCTCAGAATGTCCTTGGTGCTTCTATGGACCACAGAAACCTGGGCCGGATGGACTGTAGACCCCTCAGGACGGCACACATTACACTCTCAAGTAACCTAGTCAGTGTCCATGGCAGCAGTCTCCACCTTTTTAGGGCCTGACAAGCTGACAAGTACCTTTAGAATGCTCTGTGTCTGGATGCAAGACAATACGGACATATTTAAGATCTCCAAATTGCTGGAGGAGCTCCCCGAGTTCTTCTTCCTCTGAGTCAAAAGATAGGTTTCTACGGAAGATAGTCAAGTCACAAAAAAAGTCAATTACTAAAGTGAGCTCCTGTGTTCTAGTACAATGTAAGACACCAAATGGAGTGATACTCATGACCACCCTCTGTGGTTCAGGAATAGCACCAATACGTAGGGGAGGCCCCCAGTGGCCCAGCCTCTGATGTGTGATTCTGCCCCTTGGCCATAAGCAACTGGCCTTTCTATGTCAATCAGATTCTCTCCCCCGGGAATTTCAAACTTGAACAGATGTAAACAAAGGCCAGAAGCTGCTGACACAGATTCATTTCAAAATAGCAGTACCCCACCCAAAGGAAACTTTGGGAAGTGAAAATCAGAAAGTGTCCTATATCTTGATCTGGGTGGTGGTTACATGGATATATACACATGAAAAATTTCACTGAGCTGTACATTTAGATTAATGCACTTTACAGAATATATGTTATGCCTTGACAAAGAAAAAAAAAAGGCAGTGAATGTTCCCAGAGCCTCTTACAGCTGGGGCCCAAAACATCCCAGATTTTCATCTCCTTCTTAAGGTTTGCTCTTTGACAGCTCTGATCCTGTGAACCACCCAATGTTCATCCAACAAACCTGCTTTTTCATTTACATTGGCCAAAATTAGTTTCTCTTATTACAATCAAAAGATTCACAGCAGGCTAATGAGAAAAGTCAAGTGTGTACATGTGTCTGTCTGTCTCTCTTGATTACCCATTTTCCTCTCTGTGCTGCTGTGAAATCCAGGTTTCAGTTAAAACTTTGTAAATGTCAGAAAATCCTTAAAATAATAACTCAAAAGCAAACACAGTAAAGTTTACTAGCTCTTAAATGCAAAACAAGAAAAGCATTTATTTCTCTCAATGGGATTATAAATGTTGGAAGATTCTGATCTACTGAATTTTAATACATTGTAAAGATCCTTCATCTCCCCAGCTATGCACAACCTTCCAGGGTAAAAACAAAGAGACAAAAAAACGGTCCCCAATAAATATTTATAATTTTTCTTCTCTATACTCAGTTAACAACCCCATAAATAATTCCATCTTACGAAGTAACCGAGACAAAAAAGATGTTCTGCAATAACACATGTCCTAGTTTCTTCTAATTTGTCACTTCTTCTAATTTGTCTCATTGTGTATAGTTTTCACTCTCCCATCCTTTACTTTCCTAAGTTTCATTAAAAGATGTAGAAATAGGGACGCCTGGGTGGCGCAGTCGTTAAGCGTCTGCCTTCGGCTCAGGGTGTGATCCCGGCGTACCGGGATCGAGTCCCACATTGGGCTCCTCCACTGTGAGCCTGCTTCTTCCTCTCCCACTCCCCCTGCTGTGTTCCCTCTCTCGCTGGCTGTCTCTCTGTCACATAAATAAATAAAATCTTAAAAAAAAAAGAAAAAAAAAGAAAAGGGGCGCCTGGGTGGCACAGCGGTTAAGCGCCTGCCTTCGGCTCAGGGCGTGATCCCGGCATTACGGGATCGAGCCCCACATCAGGCTCCTCGGCTGGGAGCCTGCTTCTTCCTCTCCCTCTCCCCCTGCTTGTGTTCCGTCTCTCGCTGGCTGTCTCTATCTCTGTCAAATAAATAAATAAATAAAATCTTAAAAAAAAAAAAAAAGATGTAGAAATAGTAAGGAATGGTATCCTTGGTATTAAGGTCACAGGCTCCCAAGTATGACATTTCCTTCCTATAAGACAGCATCCTCTACAAATACAAAATTATTTATACGGCCTTTCCAAACAACACAATAAGAACTAAGAAGAGACAAGCCATGAAGGAAAAAAATGGGCTACAGCGCAGCTTGTGGAGGCTAAACTCATCTTTGTAAACAGCTATGATATGGGCATGTGTGCAGGTGTCTCTGAGTAATCATTAAGGTTAATATTTTGTGTCTTTTTGCTCATTTATTTCCTAAATTTCCTACAATAAGCATAAATTATATGTATAATAAAAATAATCTTAGAAGACTGTACAGGAAAATAAAATACACATCTTTAAGATAAGACCCAAATAGCCCTAACACACTGGCACTTAAGAAAGGATAAGAACGCATGCCTGAGGTGTCCTGAAGATATCCTGACTCTATGAAATGGCCAATGTACCACAGTCAGTAGGACTAAAATGGCAATGGCAACATGAAATAAAACTCATCTCCACCTGACTCCCTCCTTAAGTTTTCCTGAAAACAAATGGGTTGCCTTATTTTATTCTGGTCACTACTTTATTTTTTTATTTTATTTTTTTTTTAAGATTTTATTTATTTATTCGACAGAGATAGAGACAGCCAGCGAGAGAGGGAACACAAGCAGGGGGAGTGGGAAAGGAAGAAGCAGGCTCATAGCAGAGGAGCCTGATGTGGGGCTCGATCCCATAATGCCGGGATCACGCCCTGAGCCGAAGGCAGACGCTTAACCGCTGTGCCACCCAGGCGCCCCCTGGTCACTACTTTAAAAGGTAAGTTAGGCATAGAGAAAAATTATCTGGGACAAGTGGTATCACCCCTACCCAGCACTTCCCCTAAAACAAAAACCAGAAGCAAGATGTTTCTAGAAGCTGAAGAACTGATTTATTCCAAATGGTGCTATCCCGATTACAAAGAAGGAAATGTAAATGAGGATAAAATCTGGAGACCCCTGCTCTTTATCTTCTGTGTGCAGTTCTGATTCTCCTATATTCTCACAGTTTGCTATGTTCCTAGGGCCAGATGCATTAATGGTCTTAAAGGCATCTAATTTTCTGGGCTACCTAACAGAACTAGTACTGCGGGGCGGGGGGGGGGCGGAGGGGAGTGGGGCGCCTGGCTGGCTCAGTCGGTGGAGCATGTGATTCTTGATCTCGGGGTTGTGAGTCCGAGCCCCATGCTGGATGCAGAACTTACTTAAACATAAAATCTTTACAAAAATAAAGAAAGAGAGAGAGAAAAGAAGAAAGCAAAAAGGAGAAAAGAAAAACCTGTGAGGGCAACACAAACAGCAGTTCTCAAGGTACAAAGGCGTACCTGATAAAAACAGTTTTCCCTTCATTCACATCAGAGGGTAATTTCCTCTTCTTTTTCTTTGAGACTTGAGCATCTAAAGTAAAAAGAAATACAACAAAGTGAAAAAGACGTAGTGCAACCCACATGACAAGGGGCTAACTTTTAGATATATAAAAACCTTGCCTAAATGAATTAGAAAAAACAAAATTAAAAGTAAACAAAGAATATACAACTAAATACATGAAAAGATGTTCAAATTTACTCATAAGAAAAACACAGCACCAGAAATAAGATACTATTTTTCATTCCAACAGATTAGCAACAACGAAAAAATGGATGAAATCCGATGTGGTAGGGTGTGGGACAAAAGACATTCATATATACTGTCGTGACAGTCTAAACATTTAGAACACCTGAGGAGAAAAAAATACACATTCACATACACAAACACATACTATATTCGACATATGTATGCACGCACGTGTTTTTGCTTATAAAAGTATTACACAGATACACAAGAAATTTTTAACATTGGTTGTCTCTGGGGAGGGGCCCTAAGTGGCTGAGGACCTGAGTACAAGGAAGACTCACTGTTTTTAAAAATAGACATATATACTTACATATACATAAAAAACTTCTGAAAGATATGAAAAAAACAGCAGTGGTTACTCTGAGGGACTCTTGGGGGGAGTGGTGAGGAACTTTTCTTTCTATATTACAGTCTCCTGCACTACCCTTTTTAATTTTCTGTCATTATTATGTATCGGCCCAATAATTTTTTCAAGGTAAAGAAAGGTAAGAGACAGATGAACCTGGTTATTGGATGCAAGGTCTCATAGTCCCATCAGTACAGAAGCTTCTTTGATTCTAAGGTGTCTACCATTCTCTCATGGGAAAAGCTTATTTCCTCAGATTTTTTATACGGCCAAACCAACATGCCAGACTTAACCTAAAGAACCAGTTACTGGCCATTCCTCATTCTGTAATGGCCTGCCTCCCTCAATAAATGCGTTGAGTTTATGTCCAACATTCTTTATAAAGGTGGCAACAGGGTTTGATTACAGTTTTACAAAATGCCCCAAGGGGTCCTTTATCCATCTCAAGGCATAAGAGTTGTTTAAAATCCTCCTGGTGTTAGGATACAATATCCTGCTTATCCAGTTATTCATTCACCTTAGATAAGCAACAGAGAAAGAGTGCCTCAGCATTAAGCCAGGTTTTAAATTCCCTTAGAATCTTAACCCTCAAATACCATTCCAAACGTATTTAAAAAACAAAACAAAAACCTTGAGAAGCAATCTAAAGGTATCCTTTTCAGCACTGAAACACACATCTGACAGAACACCTTCCGGTCCTATTTAGAAGAGGCGTGCGCTGATCTGATGCACATTTGTCACTAACTGGTTTTAAATGTAAGGGTGTCCACAAAGATCCCAGGCAAACCTTCGTCCTCTTGCTCTTCACTGCTGGTATCACTCGGAGCCAGTTCCTCTCCACCACCAAGACTATCTCCTTCCTCTAGGTCGCTGTCGTCATCACAATGCTCCTCTTCACTGCTCTCTGCAGGTGTGGCCCTCTGGACTGCTCTGCAATGGCACAGGTCAGAACTAAGGTTCTGGGCTGCCAGAGGGGTCTATCCACCTTCCTTAAACACATCACCTCTGCTGTGATGGGGGCAGGGAAGACATCACTGCTCCTCCCAGAGACAAGCCTAGATCCTCCTCTGTTGTCTTGGGACAAGCTGAGCTGCTTACCTCTTTTGAATTTGTGCAGGCTTGGTCACCCTTGATTCTTTTTCTTCTTCCCCCTCCTCCTCCTCCTCCTCTTCCGTGTCATCCTCTTCTTCCTCTTCCTCTTCCTCTTCCATATCCTCTTCTTCCCTGCCATTCTCTTTACCTAATTCCTGATGTTTAGGTTCAGGCCTCTTCTCCTCACCTACACACGGAGGTAAAGAAAGTTAGGAATTCATTTAGAATCCAAGATTAACTTAGACAAGATTAACTTAATACCCCAAGTTCCTAGTTCCTTGGGACTAGGACTTTAACTGTATTTTTCTCAGTATTTTTCTTACTGTATGTAAGAGAAAGTATGAGGGAAAAAAAGCAAAAACAACAACAAAAAAACCCTCGTCACTGATATTCCCTGGAAGCCTGTCCCATTCATCAGAAGCCTGAAGGTTAATCACACTCGGAATGAGAGAAGTAGCAACGAAGCCTCCACAAACAGCCTGCCATTGTGCACCACAGCCAGCACAACGCCCACTCGGGGGCCCAGCCATGAACTTCCACCTCAGTGGGTTCTGTTCTCGGGGTTTCTAGTGGCTTAAAAGCCACCTGCTTTCTTAAAAAAAAAAACCTCAATTTTTAAGTTTCCTTATTCTTAACATTCCATCATTTTATCAAAAGTTTGGAAAGGACAGCCAGCAGAGGGGACGATGAACTCAGGTCCCACTCCTCATTCACATTCACACCTAGGAGTGGGCTTAGACTCAAAAGATCCTATGTTTTGAGACCAGATCACCAGATGGTACAATATGAATCGACAAACAGCTCTGGGCTCACTTCTGAGGAACTCAGAGTTTCTCTTAATCCTCAGTCTCATTCTTTCCATTAATCTTGTGCTTTTGGTATCTTTGACCCAGTATTCTTACTGATAAGCAGGTTCCCTTAACATTTTACCATAGGTAGAGCTGTTTCCATACCCACACCAGGACACACAACCCCCCCTACCCAATACTACCACATCTTACCTGGGGCAGAGGCAGACTGTGTATTTTTATATTTATCCTTTGCCACGGCCCAATCCACAGCCACCGTGCGCCCTGTCAGACAGAAAAGCAGCATCAGAAAGGTCTTCCTCTTTTTAACATCTCTTATAAATGATTTCCTATTCATCAAAGACAGTGATGGAACTAAACAGACAAAAGAAACTGCTAATTCAGAGAATGCTGGCCCTGAAATAAAGCTCAGAGTAGCCTACCCTGTTTAACCCTTAAACTTTCTATCAATTTAAACAGTTATTTTGCCTTTCTACAATACCCTCCACACCTGGGGTGAGAGAGAGTACAAAAGTAAAGAAAGAATGGGAACGGTGTTTCCAGTTAGGCAAGTTTCTAGTAAGACTAAGCAAGAGGCAAAACGGAGTGCTTTAATCTGCACTCTGCACAGAAGTTACGAAGTCTCCAAACCAAGCCCTTCTTTAGCATCTAATAAATGAACACCGCCAGTTTAACAGCCCACGGGTGCTGCAGGGTGCTGAAGAGTGACCACAACCAAGACGAAGAAACCTGCAAAACCCACATCCCCTGGACAGCAACCTGCATCTATCAGTGATTATTTCAGGGACATTTTTTCATTCAAATGCATACTTACCGCCCAAATAAAGAAAAGCGAATAATGGCATGTGTTCTTTCAAGTTTAACCCTACGATCAAGCACTAGGAATATTTCACCAAATAGCTTCTATGTTAGCAGTAAGACTCTCAACAATTCAAACACCTTTTGAAAATGTAGAAAGTGGGTTACTGTGCTAATTCACCAAACACCAGAAATATCTGGGTGAACGGTATGGGTACAGAAAACTTACCTTTTATCTCTTTCATGTTCATGCTTTTGAGAGCTTTTCCTGCTTCTAGAAGGTTTTTGAACTGGACAAAAGCAAAACCACGCATCTTTCCATCTGTGTGCAAATGTACAAAGAAGTTAGAGGCAGCAGGTGGGGAGCCAACAAACACCAAGAAGGACATTACAGCATCTTAGGTGGGCAAGATGACCCAAGTTCTGCCAACCAGTCAGCCCCCTGCCCAAAGCAATAGCTTTTGTCCTCTAGCTGAGTATAGCCTGACTCAAGCCTGCGGAGAGCAATGCATTTTCTCAAACTATAACTTGTCTTCTAAAACTAGTTCTGATCTAAGAATGCCATTGGGGGAATAAGCACTATTTCTGAGTTTTTGTTATGTGTCAAGCATTGTGCCTGATACTTTATACATATCATATCATCTGGGGCTCATACAGAGTATGACATGAACCTTGTATTTCTATTTTGTTTAACAGATTTTATTTATTTGAGAGAGAGAGAGACAGAGTGTGTGTGTGCATGCACGGTGACGGGGGGGGGGGGGGGGGGGGAGAGGCAGAGGGAGAGGTACAAGCAGACTCTGCACTGAGTGTGAGCCCCACATGGGGCTTGATCCCACAACCCTAAGATCATGACCTGAGATGAAATCAAAAGTCGGATGCTCAACCGACTGATCCACCCAGGTACCCCTGTATTTCTTTTTCAAATATTGGTTAGTTGAAGGGTAAAATGGAAAACACCACTATAATAAATAATCTTAATCTAATCTACAAAAAAATGAAGTTTTGCTAATACCTGGCTTCCGGGGAATGTTCACTTCCAGGACAGCTCCATATTGAGCAAATACTGTCTTCAAGTCATCTTCTGAACACTGATGCCAAAGTGAAAAATATTATCACAGAAAATAAACATGAAACATCAACCATTAAATAAGTTCATCACAAAGAACTTGAATACTTTCACTCCTTTTTTACTTTTGAGACTAGGACATCAAACATTTCTAAACAGAAGACATCTTGCTTTGGATCTAACAGACAAAGAAGATAGATATCATAGAGCTCTTCTTCCCCTCCCTATCTCAGTAGTAGTGTCCCAAAAGGAGGCATCTTCACACTTACTATTCTTAATTAATTGTTTATACAGGCCCATTTTCTGTATTCAACAAGGCTAAGATTCATGCCCAGAAGGAATTATGTCCAAATATAGCTGGTGAGGAGCTCCACCAATGAACACAAAAAGCCTTCAGAACAGGTAGTATTAGTGTTCTCGGTCACTCACCTTAAAGCTCAGGTTCCGAATAATTAATCTGGCTTTCTTATCTGCCACTTTGGGTTTTTTAGGCTTCAGCTCCTTCTTTGGGGGTTCTGAATTTTCTAAAAAATAAGAGGCAGTAAAATAAGTCTGTGATCCAGCCTCTAGGCCCAGATCACAAGAAAGAAGCTACTAGCAAAAAAAGGCATTTCCCACAGAGTTAAGTATGACAACACCCAGGACCACCAGATTTCCAAAGTTAGAATTAAATAAAAGACAAAAGTGAGTAATAAAATACATTCGATGATTTGGGACATCAAAAGGAAATTTAAGGAAGTTTAAATTTAGAAGCTATCCCCCATCACCCCTTCCCCTCCTCCCCTTCCTCACCCTGAGGGAAAATTCCCTTTAGTTACTAGAAACTCACCATTTTCCCCCTTTTCCTTGGACTTGTTCCTCTGTTTTTTCTTGGCAATAGTCACGTTGATCTTACAGCCTTCAAAGGCAGTAATCTCCTTGAGGGCCCTCTGAACATCTTCCAGCATAGAAAAAGTGACATAGCCAAAGCCTCGACACGCCTTACTCCCTGAACAGTGAAGGGGGAGGGGGAGAACCGTAAGCCAAGAACCCTAAACCAGTAAATTCTCTCTCTCTTTTTTTTAAAAACCAGTAAATTATCAAAGTCCTAACTAGCAGATATACTACCAGACCACCCTATTATCAGTTTGCCAAAATTCTCAGGAGGGATAAAAACAAAGTTGGCATCAGTGGCCCCTTCCCTACTTCACTCAGAAATTGTCAGGCTTCCTCTTCTAATTTGGTGTCTTCACGGTTAGCTCCTCTTCTTCCTCCTTTCCTGATAATCCTGAGAATACGGAGGATCCATGATACGCATTATATCCCCAAAGAACTCAACGTCAAATAGAACGGAACATCACCAGAGAAGGTGGGAAAGGTGAATATAAGTACCTTTGAAAACTTCAATGCAATAATGCAGCGGATCAGAAATGAATGCCCGAGGCCCTGACAAAAGAACCTCAATACAGCAAACATTGCTTTAGCAATCAATATCAAACTTAACCTTTCCAAAGTAGCTGTAAATCGCTTACCGCACTTTCATCTTCAGAACACACTAAGGTAGGTAAAGGGAATATTACCATTCTTCTTTCCAAACGAATAATTTGAGATGGAGGAGTGTAAGTGAACTGGTTAGTGCACCAGGGTGTTAGTACTGAATTAATTCCTCATTACTAGTCCCATGTTCTTTCCACGGGACTCCACCAATATAAAGGCCACAGAGAAGAATATTAGGACCAGGTAGATGAACAGTTGCAAATAAAAACTGTAACTCACCTTTGCCCTTTCTGGTACGCTTTCTTTGATTTGACACTTTTGTGTAGTAAAATTTTTAAGTCATGTACTGCATCAAAAAGAAAAAGACCAGGTCGTCTGCCTACTACCCAAAGAAGAAACACAGCTCACACACTCTGCTTCTTTTTCAACTCCACTCGAACCTACTTCAGGGTACAAGCCCTCAAACACAGGACGCAGATCCACATAAATGGTTAAAGCTGAGAGTTTGCACTCGGAAGGCATACTGTGATCTGGAGATCAAAGTTTTTCTCTTGGGACTCCTCACAAAAAGCCTGCCCACTCACTGTCACAAATCAGAATAAGAAAAATCAGGGCCCTTCCTGATCAGCACAACCAAAAACAAAGCAGCTAATACATAAAGGAGTTCAGCACCAAAATAAAAGCATGTACTCACAACAAATGCCATTCACTGTTTGTCTGCACAAAGCACTCTGATTTTACTTGAATCCTCACAACATCCTGTGAAATTATTCCCATCTTCAAGAGGTTAAGTCACCACTGCTAAGACCTCATCCCACACCCCTCCCTCCTTCCCATCCCAGTAAATGCAACACTCTTTCCAACACATCCTGACTATCTGCAGAGAAAAGTATATAGTCTTATAAAAAGGGAATAGAGTTGTCTTTGGTTTTGGGTTTGTTTTTTTGTTTAGATTTAGACCACATACACGGGATACAAGGTAAGATTACACCTCAGCTATATTCTGAGGACCCAAAAGAGAATTCCCATTCAATGCCTGTTCTTCCCTGGAACAGAACCACCAAGCACTGGAGAGTAGTGTTTCTCAGAGTGTTTTGACAACCCACAGTAATGAATGTAATTTATAGTAGAACCCAGTACATGTATATATTCTTTATATAAAACCAAAGGGGCGCCTGGCTGGTTCAGTCAGTAGAGCATGCAATTCCTGATCTTGGGGTTGTAAGTTTGAGCCCCACACTGGGTGTACAGTTATTTAAAAATAGAATCTTTAGGGACACCTGGGGGACTCAGTTGGTTAAGCATCTGCCTTCAGCTCAGGTCATGATCCCAGGGTCCTGGGATCAGTCTCGCATGGTGCTCCTTGCTCAACAGGGAGCCTGCTTCTCCCTCTGCCTGCTGCACCCCCTGCTTATGTGGTCTCTCTCTCTGACAAATAAATAAAATTTAAAAAAAAACAAATAAAAATAAAATCTTTTTGGGGTGCCTGGGTGGCACAGCGGTTAAGCGTCTGCCTTCGGCTCAGGGCGTGATCCCGGCGTTCTGGGATAGAGCCCCACATCAGGCTCCTCCACTATGAGCTTGCTTCTTCCTCTCCCACTCCCCCTGCTTGTGTTCCCTCTCTCGCTGGCTGTCTCTATCTCTGTCGAGTAAATAAAAAAAATCTTTAAAAAAATAAAAATAAATAATTAAAAAAATAATAAAAAAATAAAATCTTTTAAAAATTATAAATATTAATCCTTTACCATATATACATATACTTTCTATTTAAAAAATTGTTGTCATGACCCACTCAAAACCCACTAACAAGTAATGATCTGCAGTTTAGGAAACGCTGCTGTAGTGCACTCTCGTTCTCTCACTCACCCGCATCTATACTTAAAATGACAAAGAACCAGGCTGGTGTCATGGCTTATATAGCAATCAGAGCCATGTGGACAATCCCAACTCTAGCCTCTGTTATTAACAAAATAGAAGCTCGTGATGGAGGGAATATTAGCACACAGCCTGCCTACTCACATACTCAGATACCATGGGGGGAAACGGGGGTCCACAAGATACCAGTTCTGCTGAAAGGCAAAGAAGTGGCCACCTACAGAGAAAGCCTGATGACCTAGAAGGGAGCTAAATATAACATCAGGTGCCTATCTCAAGTGTCCCTTGAAGTCTAGGTAAGAGGAAGGAATGCTTCTTTACATTTAAAACCCTTACGATTCTTCCTCATTGCAATATGTGCCAACCCTTTCTCATAGTGATGCAATGAGCATCACACAGAATATGAGGCATATAGCAGTATTACAGAAGTAAATATCCCCAGTGGCTCAAGCCAAAAGCCTTGGGAATCAGATTTGACTCCTGCATCTGATCCATCAGCAAATTCTCTCGGTTCTACCTTCAAAAATATCCATATTCCAATCACTTTTTACCGCCTCCACTGCTACCATCCTGGTCCAACACCATAATTTCTCACCTGGATTACTGCAAAAGCCTACCATTTGGGTCTCCCTGCTTCTGTCCTATTCTCCAATGACAGCCTCAGAGAATCTTTTAAAATGTAAGCCAGATCACACTTACTCCTCCCTATTCAAAACCAGTAGTTTCTCATCTCAGAGTAAAAGCCAGTCTTTGCAAAGGCCTTTAGGTCCTCCATGATCTGGTACCCTAGAATCTCATCTCCTAATTCCCTTGCCTTCACTCACTTACTCTGGCCACCCTGCTCTCCTGCTATTCCTTCAGTACACCGACAGTCCTCTTCAGTATTCCTCACCTTGCTGTTTCCTCTGCCTAGCCCCCTCCTCCTGGAGAGACACATGCTCACTCCCTCACCTCAGTCACACCTTCCCTGGCTACTCTATCTCTAGATAATGGCCATGCCTCACTCCTCTACAACCCCCCACCCCACATTCATTTACAGACACTCCTTACCCTTCTTCCTGACTTATTTTTCTACTTAGTATTTGCCACCATTATCACTATATATATTTGCTTGTTTATTGGCTGTCTTCTCCACCTTGAAGACTTAAGAGCAAGCTTTTTGGCTTGGTTTGGTGCACTGCTGCATCCTCAGGACCTGCAACTGTGCCTAGTACATAGTACGCCTTCAAAGAACATTCGAATGAATAAACGAGTAAATGAGTAACATACTGGTTAGGAGCACCGGGTCGGGCGATCCACTACTTACAAGCTGTACTAACTTCAATGAAAGTTAACAAATTTTCCCTAAGCCCCAGATTCCTGCCTGTAAAATGAGGCTAAGACTCTCCATCCAACAAGACTGTTGAGAAAATTCAACGAGATTAACACGTGCGGAATTCAGCACCGTGCCCGGCAATCAGCTGAGTCTCAAGCCTTCCTGATGTTTTATTAAATGTTAACTGTATTAAATATTAAATGCTAACATTGTTACCAAATAAGATCTTGTATGTGAGCGCACATAGTAAACTGAAAGCGCTATGTAACCCTGAGGCAATGCCTTGACTTTCAGAAATGGACCCCTATGGACTCATCCAGAACCGAGTCAGCTTCGAAAAGAAACTCAATTCCCAGCGCCTTCTCGTAGGAGCGGGTCAAGAATTACAGGGCTTGCTGAAGTCTGGGAGGGGGGTCCTCGCTCGGATCCCGCTCCCAGGTACCCCAGCCCTCTCCTCGACAGCCCCGCCCCCTACCTTTCTCAGTCACCACGAAGCACTGCTTCACCGGCCCCACCTGACTGAACAGCTCCTCCAGCTGCTCGCTGCGGGCCGAGGGCGGGAGGCGGCCCACAAAGAGGGTCAGCCCGGCCATGAGGCTGGGAAACGGAGGCGCGCGAGGCCGCGACCGAACCGGGCCCGCGCACGCGAGGCAAGAACCTAGCTTCGACAGGCCAACCACGCCAAGTGGCCCGGAGATGCCGGAAGTGCTCGTTACTCAAAAGAGTCCGGAGGAAAACATGGTGAGGAGGGCAAAAAAGCGTTCCGGAAGGGGGGGGGGGGGTTATGCCCGGAGGCGGAGCTTCTTGAGCGGGGCTCCACCCCTAGTCCCAGTACTGCCCCTCCCGTCCCCTTCGCCTCCGGGCCACTGTAGGAAACTGGCGTCGCCAGCTCCTACCCAGTTTAAATCTCACTTCCAGGAGATGATCCCAAAGTGCCAAGGCAGGCAGAGGAAGTGGTTTTTTGTTCGGAGATCTGACGCATACTGGATATTCAGTAAATACTTTCTCTGGTGCCACCGCAGACACCCAGTTTACGTGTATAAAATGCAACCAGAATGCACATACATGCATACATCACACACATCATTTGAGCGATTCTCATGTTGTCAGAGAATATGAGACATCCGTCACACTGTAACAGATAACTGTAACCGTGCCTGTAACAGTTCCAGGACAAGTTACATCTACTAAAGCGCACACAGACACAGATCGTACACAATCATTCTTTCAATAAATATTTACTGAGCGCCTACTATGTACCAGGCACTAGGGATAAAATTGGTGAGCTAAAACAAGAGTCCCTACTCTCATGGACAGTAAAGTCTAGTGGGGGTAGACAGACATTAATTTTAAAAACTTACAAATAAATCATAATATGCACACTGCAAGATAATAGAACACACCCAAAGCAAACATAACGTACACACAGACCCAGAACACAGGTCCTCCCAGAGACAGGAGAAAGCCTTCCCTCAGGTCAGCTTATCAGACAGACCCGTGGCTGAGGAATCCCACCCACCAGCAGGAGTTCGGGGTGCTCCGGGAACCTGGAAGGCAGAGACTATTTGCCATTCCACTGGGTTCAGGAACTGACTTGTGTGCAAGACTGCAGCACCCTGCTGGGGTTCCAGCTGAGAAAAGTTCCCAATGCACTTTTTAAATAATAACTTCTCAATGGTATAACCTGAAAATTCAAAAAGTACAAAAGGTACAGTGAAAAGTAAATTTCCGTTTCTTTTCAAACCCCATTTGCTTTCAATGCATTCTGGATGGATGGGATGACTGGTTGATAGTAATGAGGGGAAAGGGAGAACACTTAACTTCAGATTTATAAAGCCCTAGCTCCAAGTAAATAATGTATGCTCAAAAGAAAATGCCAGTTATTTTTACACACATAACTCAGAAGAGTAAGTACTGAAATACAAAACAGATTTTTAAGGCTATGGGCTTAATCCTATCCAGGATAAACAAAGACAAGTAGACAAAGGAAGTGGGATGGGCATTTGAATAAAGTCGGTTTGGGATTCCACATTCCTCCCTCTTTTTTTCTCCTCCTCTCCTGCCCCCTCTCCACTTTAGAAATCAAAATTCTATCCCGAAAGGCTTAACTGTAAGCTTCAGGGCCCTAGCTATAGGGAGGGCTTCCCAGTGCTGGCTGCCGTGTACACAGGGAAAAGAACCCTAAGAAGGCTCTTCCAACACCCCTTTGGGATGCCCCTACAATGCTGTTTAAAATACTTCTCGCTTAGACCTTCCTTAAAGAACAAAACAAAACTGTGTGCCATGCCCATCAGGGGGCAGCAGCCACCCACAATGCGGAGGAGAGCTGTGCCCCTGGTGGTGGATAACAATGCTGCTGACCCTTTCTGCACTTCCAGAGATTCAGACCTGCCTCCCCAGCGGGAGTTGTGGTGCCCTGCACCGCATCAGCAACGTGGCTTCCAGGGGAAATAAACTGTTGGCTTCTGCCTCATCCATCACTGTGCAGGGAGCCCGGGAAGGAAGGAAGACAGGCCTGGGCTGTGCTGTCTCCCAGCCAGCCTCTCCCAGGCCCCATCCCTCTGGTTCCACTTCCCCTTGCAAGCCAAACCTTATTATACCACTTACTTCTTGTGCTTAGCTTCTCACAGCTGTAGTTAGTGCTATTGTAATTATTTATATGATTCATTCCTTTTTTTTTTTTAAGATTTTATTTTTAAGTAATCTCTACACCCAACGTGGGACTCGAACTTACAACCCCAACATCAGGAGTCCCAGGTTCTACTGACTGAGCCAGCTGGGTGCCCCTATATGATTAGTTCTTCAATGTCTGCCTTCCCCCAAAGACCTTCAACTTCATAAGTTCAGGGCTGATGTCCACCTCATTCACCTCTCTCCCCTCAGCAGCTAGTATATTGTAAGCATAATAAAATGTTTTAAAGAGAATGAATGAATGAATGAATGAATGAATGAATGAATGAGTTTGTCTCTCAGTCCCCTGCGGTACTAAGAACAGGAACTGAAGCGTGTATGCATTAGGGTCTACCTGGGCTCCTCTGGGAAACCTGCTTTGGGTAAGTGCTGGGGCGTGGGACAAAAGGGAAGGGTTGTCTCACCAAAGTCTTGGCCTCTTTATAAAGCCAAAGGGCTGAGGTAATCCTTGCTGAGGAAAACGAAAGAAGTGTTGGAGCTGGTGAACACTGAGCTGTATTCCTCCTCGTCGTCCCCATCTCATCAGTCCCATTCACAGCTTCCGGACAGAAAAGGAGTTTGTGTGTGGGTGTGTGGATGAGGAACAGAAAGACAGACCGACCGACTGACTCGGGGTATGTGGGGCTTGGACTTCTCCGTTGGAGCCTGTGTGCATGAACCCGGGTGGGGAGAGTGAATGAGCCGGCTGGCAAGCATTAGGGCGAGGAAGAGGTGGCCAAGAGGAGTTGGGTGTGAGCAGAAGCAGATGGAAGGGTTGGTGGAGAAGAAAAAGAGCAATTTTTCCGAGCAGCAAACACCCCTTCCATGATACAAAGCAGCTCTGATGCTGGGTCCGCTACAGCCACTACGACACCAGTGAGAAATGCCTATAATTAGGAGGCTGGCAGTTCCTTGGGCCTCAGCCCAGAGTGACGATGCAGCAAGAATTTCTGAGCCAAGCTGAGCCAGGTGATGGAGGAGACAGAGTCAAAAACCGCTCTAGTTCCATTCCTCGGTGGTGCCTGTCTCATCGAGTTCCCTGCCATGACCCTCACTCTCCCCAAACATCACTGACTCTTCCTCCTTCTGAGGGCCAAGACCCTGGACACTCCTCTCAGGCAGGACAGATCTTCACGTGCAAGGAGGGCAGTGCTTTAATTCTTCCACTAGTGCATGGACCTGGTCTGGGGAGGGCCCACTCCTCCCGACCCCCTGCCTGCTCTCCTCTTGACTCTCCGGCCTCCCTTCTCCAACCCCCGTGACTTGATGGGCAGACCTGGAGGAAAAACCATTCCTATACCTGTTTTCCCACTCCAAGCCTAGGATGTTGTGCCCCTGTCAGTTTCCCTGTGATGGGCAAGACATCTGCCAAAGCACTGGCATCATTTCATTTTCAGACCTAATCTATGACCCTGTTTTAGTGCCACTCTGAACTTCCTGCATTTTAGCCAAATGACAAATGCACACCACAGAGCTCAAGAGCCCAAGGCTCCGGACAAGGGAGAGGTTCCAGAGGGCCTCGTAGCCTGGGTCTCGGCACTGTGAGTTCTGCTTTGGTGGGGAGGATGGGGCCGAGGTTTGGGGGAAGATAGGATTTCTTCGGGGGGATCTGCACCTATGGGAGATGAGTGCAGGGAAAGAGGGGTTGTAAGTCCAGCCTTGAAGAGGCCCTGTTGATAAGTGGAGCAGGTGGTGTTCTCTGTGAATTCCTCTGGGAACACGGCAGGGAGGTTGCTGGGGATCCCAGCTCAAAGTGATCAAGCCCTTGACATGTGTATCAACATTTCCGTGAAGGACTTTACTACGGACTGACTAGTCCCTAGCCAGCTGTCCACCATAGCCTGTGGCCAGGCTCCTAGGAATGCAAACGTTTCCACCAATGACTGTAGAGGTCCCACCTCGCTTCTCAGGGCCTGTTTCATCTCTGACAAGGCACTTCCCAGAGAGTCAGAGGGTTTTCACGGGGTCACTGCCAGGGCCCTCACTCATCCCAGCTGTGGCATGAGGCTTCTTGCAGTCAGGAGTGAAGGTCACTGGGGTGTGAGATGAAGCCACCCCACCCAAGCCCTGCTTGTCTTCCAGTTCTGATGAAGCTGCTGCTACTGTTGACTCATCTAAACTTTCCCAAAAAGATCAGACCTTTCTCGGAAAATATTTTATTGATAAATTAACTCTGAAAGCGCTCACCTCCCACCCAACTGCTGTAGAGTCTCCGTGATGGGCCATGGACCCTTCTATGGGGAAGGATCACGTGTTGGACAGGGAGTCTCATCACACAAGAATGGGATTCCTGGGCATGGCACAGGTGGGTGTGGGGACTGAAGCCAGTCTCGAGGTCCTCTGAGGACAGCCCTCTCACTCAGCACCAGAGTGGGGAGTGGTGGTCAGGAGTGGAGCACCTTGGGGCTTTATTGCTGGTGAATGCCAAGGAAAGTGGGACCCCTGCCAGCCTAGACTTGCAGCTGAGGGCATCCGCGCCCAGGGCTCCAGAGAGGGTGGCACTAACCCCAATCAACAGAGCCTGGCTGCTGACCGACCCACCCACCCAGGGACCCCTGGATGGGGAAGGAAGCGGGGAGAGGTATCTGAGCCAGGCAGGATTGGGGAAGGGTTACAGTGTGTAGGTCTCGGGCAGAGCAGGCGCCAGGAGGGGGCGTAGGCTGGGGCAGCCAAGGGGCCACCTCTTCACAGGTCTATGGTGTCGCTGCCCACACTCAGCTCGTCGATCTGTCGACAGGCGGCCAGGAATTGCTCCTGCAGCAAAGCCTCTGCGGCCTGCAGCTCAGGGGGAGGCTCTGGGGAGTCCCGGGAGGGTGGGGACAGGGCCTGGTAGGAGCCTGAGCCCGGGAGGCTAGGGCTGCTTCCTGAGGGCCGCGGGGGACTGAGGACGCAGACCAGCGGACAGCGTGGGGGCCTGTCCGGGCTGGAGCATAGCAGCATGGACGAGCTGTCCCGCGAAAGTCCGCACAGTGAGCCGGAAGAGGCGCTGCTGCCCGCCGGCCAGGCCCCAGGAGAGGGGAGCTCCTGGGGCACAGGCGAGCCAGGGGCCTCCTCAGACCTCCCATTGGGCCCAGCCCCCAACGAGGTCGTGCGGAGGAGGCCGAGCCCAGGCAGGGCTTCCCCGAGGGCAGGGCCCTGGAAAAGGCCGGGCGTGAGCAGCGCCTCGCTGCAGAGGGCCTCCTCAATGCTGCGCCGCAGGTTGATTGGGGAGGGCGGGCGGAAGTCCACGGTGTAATCGCTGCAGGGGGAGGAGGCCGGAGAAGGGGCCGGGTTGGCCGCCTTGCCTTCGAAGCCCCGGCAGCCGCCTCCCTGGAGCAGGAGGTCGGGGCCTGGCCCCGCCAGGGCGCACAGCTGCAGCAGCTCCGCATCGCCACGCGCGATGGCGCCCCTCAGGGGCTCCTTGTCTGGGGGCCCGCTGACCCAGCCCCCGGGCAGCAGGGGGGCCGCGTGGCCCGGCGACAAGCGGAAGAGCTTGGCCCAGCAGCGCGGAGGCACGCGGGGGCTGCTGAGCGCGGGGTAGAGGCCCAGCAGCGCCAACGGGAGCGCGACGCCCACCTCGCCCAGGCGCAGGCCTAGCTGGAAGGCCCACCAGGGCCAGGGTCCTTCCAGGCCAGGCTGGCCGCCATAGCCCAAGGCGTGCAGCACCTCGTAGCCCTGCAGGGCTCCGCTCAGCAGCCCGAAGGTGCCCGCCACCGGGGCAGTGCGGGCCGCGCGCCGCCAGGAGTCGCGCGGGGCGAAGGGGCTGCGCGCCTGCGGGAGAGGGGTGGCGCCCTTGAAACCAGACCCTCCCAGGGGCGCTCCGGCCCGCCGCCGCCGTCCCCCCCAGCAGGACAGCGCCAGCAGGAGCCCGGAAAGGAGCGCGGCGAGGAAGGCGTGCAGCCCGCGGGAGGCGAGCCGCAGGGGCCGCAGCGGGCGGTGGGCGGCGCTGCCGACTGCCGCGGCGGCCGCCAGCCCCAGCCCCAGGAGCAGCAGAGCAGCCAGCCCGGCGGGACAGCGCGGCGGGCGCGGCCGGGCCAGCAGCAGGCATGCCAGGCCCAGGCCGGCGGCCAGGCAGGGCAGCGGAAGATCCTGCAGCAGCAGCCAGGCGAGCGGGGGCAGCCGGTCGCGGTGCCCATAGGCGTCGTAGAAGAGCGGGAAGGCCCGCGTGGTCCCAGCCGAGAGCAGGAGCAGGTCCAGCAGCGCCAGGCAGGGAGCGCCGGGCGGGCAGCGCCAGGGCAAGAGCGCCAGGGCCAGCAGCGCCAGCAGGGCCACCAGGCCGAAGAGCGTGCCTACCCCGTATACGTGGGCCTCCCAGGCCAGCCCCCAGCGAGCTCTGGCCTCTGCCCAGTTGGCCTCCAGGGTCAGGAAGAAGAGGGGCAGCGGAGCCACAGGAGGCTGCCCGTCGGGTTCAGGCAGCTCTTCCACGCTGCAGGACCCTGCCGCACACTCTGGCTCCACCGAAGGCTTCCCGAGGCTGGCAGGAGACGAGTCCTCTGGGCCAGACGTGCGGGTGGTGGGGTCTGTGGGCAAAGAACATTTGTCTGAGGCAATTGTGCCGCCTTGCTCTGCCTTCCCCACAGCCAGTAGTAGCCTGTATGCCAGTCAGAGAGTCTTCATAATATCTAAGACACACTTCCTTAAGTAAGAGACTCACCTGATCTCTCTGCCCCTTGCCTTCCCCTCCCTGTCAAACTCAGCAGTAGTTTCAGCTCTCATCCCTCCCCGCATCCCTAACCCACCCTCAGCGCTCTGCTTTGTTCACTTCCCCTTATCACTGTGCGATGCTACTGAAAAGGGTTTTTCATTATATATATATATATGAATTTATTTATTTGAGA
Source organism: Ursus maritimus (assembly GCF_017311325.1). NCBI lineage: Eukaryota > Metazoa > Chordata > Mammalia > Carnivora > Ursidae > Ursus > Ursus maritimus. The sequence continues at coordinate 23,245,427 of NW_024425563.1, read as the reverse complement.
GAGAGAGAGAGCACAAGCGGGGGAAGGGACAGAGGGAGAGGGAGGAGCAGACTCGGCTAGGGGAGTCTGATGAGCCCAATGTGGGGCTCTATCCCAGGACCCTGGGATCATGACCTGAGCTGAAGGCAGACACTTAACCAACTGAGCCACCAGGCACCCTTAGAAAAGGGTTTTTCTTAAGAAGCCACAGAATTTTACAACTGGAAGGAACTGGAGAAGGCCCCTCTAGTTCAATCCTCCCACCAGAAAGAAAGCTTCCTAAGAACAAAGATTTTTGTTTGCTCTGCTCACATCTGAATCTCTGTGCCTAAAATGGTGCCTGGCTCAGAGCCCACACTGAGCAGATATTTGTTGAATAAAAGAATCCTCTTATTTGTCCAACGAAGACACTGAGGCTCCTCAAAGAGGCAAAGTGACTTGTTCAAGTTCACAAATTGGCAGGGCTTTGCCACTAGAATCCAGATCTGAGCACCGGTCTGAGCCCCTTCTCACAATTCCAGAGCTTTTGCATAATACTAGCTTGCTTCTCTTTTATTCTGCACCCCTGACTCCCAACTCCCACCTTGGTGCTAGGAGAAGCTCCCCCCCCCCTTTTTCATCTGCTTCCCTCTTCCCCCTGTCTCTTCAGGAAAAGCCCCTACACACACATGTGCACACATGCATGGGGGGAGAGGTAAGACACTCCTGTCCCCAGCATCTGAGGAGAACAGAACCTTTCCTATTCACTGGCCTTCCTGTCTGCCATACCCCCAACCCTTAGCTTACCTATGGCCATGGTCCCCATCCTGACTCACTCACAAAGTCATTTGTCTAAGGCTCTTAATGTACATGCCCCTTGAGTTCTCACTCTACAGGTGACATTGAGATCGACTCCCCTGGGTCTGAAGGCTACCCTTGAACTCCCAGGAAGGAACCACTGGGGAGAGTAGAGTGGTTAAGATGCCATCTTAGTGAGTGAGCCCCTCAGGTGCTCTAGGATTTGCTAACTTAGACCCCCGGCTCCACTCTGTGCTCCAACACCTTTCCCACGTCCCCTGGGGAAAGAGAAGTCAAAGGGCACCCGGGGTGGCTCAGTCGGTTGGGTGTCTGACTCTTGGTTTCAGCTTGGGTCATGTTCTCAGCAGAGAGTCTGCTTGAGATTTTCTCTCCCCCTACGTCTTCCCCACACATGCTCGCTCCCACTTTCTCCCCCGCCAAAATAAATAAATAAGTCTTTTTTAAAAGGCCGGGTGGGGGGTCAAGTAAAAGAGAATGAGGAGTAAGAGCCCTAATTTACTTTCCTGGAGCAAGAGAAGAGTTAGAAAGAGATCCAAGGATTCTTCCCGTGGCCAGGCAGCAAAGGAAGCTGCTTCTGGCTGAACCTCTCCCTACCCCACCTAGCAAGCTCAGCAGAACTGCAGCTGCAAACAAGTGTGGAGGGAGAAAGATGGTGGTGGAGGATGGAGACACCCCGGTGAGGATGGGGAGGAGCACAGGAGGCAGATGTAGAATGAGGAAGGGAGGGTCTCCTGACAGCCAGACTCCTGCCCCGACCGCCTGGCCACACTCCCGCCTGGCCTCGGCGGTACACTACAGGAGGACCCCAGGTGCATGCCCACCCCCAGGCCGTGCCATTTCCTGCTGGAAACGTGCAAAACAGCAATCCTGAGAACAAGGGAGGAGGGGAAGACAGAATCAGACAACTGGGGAGGGCAGAGAGGGAGCAGCCAAAAAAATGAAGTATACACAGCTCGCTGCCTGCTGCAAACGGCAGCACGCGCCCTGTTTCCCGTTCCATCGCATTCCTCAAGTCTGAAAGGGGAAGAGCACCCACTGCATAAGGCTGTTAGGAGGATAAATGGACGATGGGTCCAAAGCTCTCGGAGTGCCTGGTGCATAATAAGCATTCGCCCTGTGATTGTTGTTGGTATCAGCGTAATCGGCTAATGTTGATCACCGATCAATCAACAGTTTGTGTTCATGTGAGTATGACTATTTCTGGCCTCAAACTAGTTCTTGATTTAACCAACAAAAGACTATTGTCTCTCAGGGCGCCTGGGTGGCTCCGTCGGTTGGGCATCTGCCTTCAGCTTGGGTCCTGGACCCAGCCCCGCGTTGGGCTCTCCGCTCAGCGGGGAGCCTGCTTCACCCTCTGCCTGCCGCTCACCCTGCTTGTGCTCTCTCTCCCTCTCTCTCTCTCTGTCAAATAAATAAATAAAATCTTTTAAAAAATAGCAAATAAAAAATAAAATCTTAAAAAAAAGACTGTCATCTCTCAGCACACCGTAAACTTGCTTAGAAAGGCAACACATTGCTTCACTTTGTGAACCCTATTTAAAGAACACCATTTGGATGGACTGACCAGCCCTGAACACCTAATGAAGACACAGCCATGAGTTCAATGAGGTTCATTGAGCTGGGGTGGCTTGTTGATCAGGGGTGGGTATCAGGCTGACATCAGCAGCATCAAATACTGACACCCCTCCATCAACCTCATTCCTTTGTCCCCTCAGATGCTCTTGTCCAACCCTCTTCTGCAAAGCGGATGAGTTTGCTTGGCTTTTCCTCAGCTTTGGCGGGCTCTGCAGAAAGGCAACAGGACCGTGCCCAGGAGTGCCACGGCCTGAGCCAGCCTGCCACCCCACGTGGCCTCCTCTTTGCTCCCTGAGCAGACACGCGCAGCTCTCAGAGCTCGGCTCTACCTCGCCTTCTTCCAGCTCCACGTCTTACCCGAGGGCCACAAGAAACCCCATCTCTCACCTCTGTCCCCAAGCACTACGGCAACTAGAGCGAATTTTTAACATGGCTAAGAAGCCAGAAAAAAAAAAAAAATGAAAACCAGAAAATAGACAAAGTGCAGGCACAGCTCAGGTCTCACAATGGAGGTAGTTCTGAGGTAGGAGCATTGCTTTCTGGGGGGAGCCCTGTGTACCCAGGGCTGAGCCATGTTGTGGGTGGGGGACAGGCAGAGAAGACCCAGCTTCTACCTTGGAAGAATCCACTTGACCTCATCCCCTGTCTCCCCACTTGAGGCTTCCCCAGAAGGAGCCCTCAGTCTCCCCCAGAAGAGCCCAAAAGATAATGAGTTCCTAGGATGCCTCTCCTGAGCAGCCCTCTCTTACAAGGTGGTCCCACTCTGGCCCTGTGGCCCCTCTTGACCTCAGGGGCAAGAAAGGAGATAGGTTGTCAATGTGAGTAATTGGTGAGGTCACAGCTGGCTGGGGAGGAGTCAGGGAGAGGGGCTGCTAGATTTATGGAAAAGTCAGGCCTGATTATCTACCAGCTGCCCAGATCAAAGGGCTGCGAAATCACTCTCCCAGTAGAAGTTGTAGCCCATTCAGCGGCCTGGCCCCATTCCTCTTCCCCACCCCCACCTCTAGGATCAGGGAAGATTGAGCCTCTTTGTAAGGGTAACTGACCTTCGAAATATTTAACAACTGTAAATGGCCCAGATGGCAGCCAATCAGAATAGACGTCAGCCAGGGTGGTCAGGGAGTGGAGGGGAGTACTCAGGGCACTAAGGCAGGTGGGTACTTAACAACTGGGTTGAAAGTCTTTCAATATGTAAATGACCTGCACGACTTCTCCCGGGAGGCACTGGCTGAACACTAGCCCTGCCCTAGGTGACGGTGACGGAAGCCTAATGCAAGAGAAGAGAAGCCCTAGAGTCAAAGCTTAACCACACCTAGGTTAGAAAGATGCTAGAGGAGACACCCAGAGACTCCTTTTGTCCCCTAACTGCTTGACCCTACTCCCTACACATGCTGCTGGCTGAAACAAGGCCCTTGACCTTCTGGCCAAGAGGCCTCTAGCCCTCCTGGGTTTATCTGAGAGAAATAGCCAGGAAGAGGCTGAGTTCCTGCAGCCGTCAGTGAGGAGGGGGAAGGGGACCGCGAGCTGGGCTTCCTCTGACACTGTCCAGACTCATTAAACCTGCCTGGCCAGCACTGTCACCAAGGCTGACAGACTGCCAGCCAGCATTCTTCCCCGGGGGCCACAGAGCCTGACCCCCACCTCACAGCAGATCTGCCTCTGCTACACACTGGGCTGAATGGGGAGGGGTCAGCAGCCTCCCCAGCCACATGCCCAGGAGTGCAGCGACTGCTCGGGAGGGAGCTAGAGTTGGTTCCGTGTTAAGTCTGGAGCTGGAAGAAGCTACGGAACCAGCGGTTCCCACTGCTGAGCTGGTTGCTACGGTGCAGTGCGGTGGCCGGTGGCTGAGAGAATTCCCAGCAACAGTTTAAAGGCTTTGCAGAACAAAGCTGGGCCTAGAGGTCCCTCTCCGAGGCTCGCTTGGCCTCACCTACCAGAGCCTCTCCCTGAGTGTGCACTCTGCCCTGTGGCCTGTGTTGTCTATCACATCTTGGGGCCAAGGGTGCGGTGTTAGGTAGCATCTGGAAGTGAATTTGGGATGCAGGAGCGGAAGAGCCAAGGTTAACAGCTATTCTTTAATAAACTTCTGCTTCATGCCCAGCCTCCTGCCAGGAGCTTGCATTCTCTGGAAGCTTCACGATAACAAGATAGGTACTATTATCAAACCCCAGATATATGAGAAAATTCCAGCTCGGGGAGGTTAAATAACTCGCCCAAGGTCACCCAGCCAGTTACTAAGCGCACTGGAATTCCAAACCAAGTCTCAAGGTTCCAGAGGCCCTGCTCCTTCCTCCGCACCACCAGCTTGTCTAGGCCCATAATCTGAAAGGCTTCCTTGAGTAAGGCCGGCATGTGTCCGCTCAAAGTCTTCTCTCCAACGTCTTCCCAATGAGGGGCCCAGCTCTGCTCGCAACTGACAACATGTCGGGTCAGATCAGAAGGCGAAGGCGAGAGCCCCAGGGCGGGGTGCGGGGTGGAGAGGCAGGCCAGGCAGACTGGCGTGAAGGGTGGAGTTGGGACTGAGGCTGTGGGAGCCAAGAAGGAGTTCCTGTATCTGTCTGCCGCTGATACATCTGTCTACAGCCTGCTCTGCCTGGGATCTCAGACTCCCGGAGGACCGTTACTTAACTCTGTGTGGGACTGCCCCCAGCAACGCTTGTTCTCAGACTGTTAAGACAAATCTCCATGGTGAGGATGAAGAGAATGGTGGTGATGGTCATGATGACAACGAAATAAGAGAGTCCCAGAATGCAGATGAGTGACTAGCATGTAGTAAGTGTGAAATACATGTCGTGTTCAAGTGAACAGGACACTTACCTATGGATGCTGTTGCCGTCGTGCCAGAGTTTAAGGAAGTGGCTGGGTCCAACGGGCCTGAGCTTGGGAGCTTTCTCTCCAGGGGGGATGGGGGCGGGGAGAGAGTGGTGCCAAAGAACCCTGTAAAGGGAGCACGCGGGGTTCAAGGGTCATCCTACCAGCCGGCCTTGGCCTCTGGGGCTTTGGAGAAAATCCTGTCCTTCCCCAAAAGCTTACGCTAAGGGAGCCAGGGTACACCGAACAGGAATCGTAGCCACGTGTACGCTGGGAGCTAAGCTACCACAACCAACCCAGACTTGGTATGGCAAAGAGGGCATTTCCCCACAGGAGCAGTCGTCCGTGTCCCAGGCCCTGGCAGAAGCAACACGAAGTCAAAAGAGAAAGGGAGGTGCGGATTAGGCCCACCGCACAGTGCCTGGCCCGTAGGAGTGTTCCCTAAGCGTCTGTTGCAAAGAAATCAACACTCACCTGGAAAATCTGAAACTCTAGAGGCAGAGCTTGGGGATGGAGTTGGGCCTAGAGGGCTTGGGCCTGAGAAGTTCCGCAGTGGGGACAGAGTAGTGCCGAAGAAGCCTGCAAAAGGAGCCCAGGCTGAAGCTTCCTCCTACCTGCCAGGTTGCCCAGCAGGGGCTCTCCTCCAGACGGGGTGGGTACTCACCAAAGGGTCCCAGGCGCCCAGCTATCTCTGCCAGACTGGCCCGTAGGCTGGGCAGCAGGGGCAGCGTTCGATGCCCGAGCGTGGGGGCTGCACCTGCTCTCAGCGCCATGTCAAACTTCAGCTCCAGTTCACTCTGGCGGAGCCTGGGAGCACTGGATGGAGGTGCCGTGGCTGTCAGAGCAGTGTCCCAGGTCACAGTGCCCATCCTGGGCTGATAGGGAGCAGTGGGCCGGTCAGTGGGCCCAGAGACGGGGGATGTGGACTCTGGAGACAGGGAGGAGGCCCAGGGAGTAGAGCTGCCTTCAGCAGAGCCCCACTCTGGGGGGGAGTTCCCAAGGGAGCCCACCAGCAGTTCCCAAAGGGGATCAGTCCTCAGCCCACTGGCCACCTCTTCCTCGGGCTCCCGGCTTGGCCCAGGAGAGAGTGGCTGGGTCTCCGTGACGGAGATCCCCCAAGCGGCAGCAGGTCCCCGAAGGTGGAATTTGAAGTTCAGTCCAAGGTTGAGAGACAGCATAGAGGCCTCACTCTGAGGTGGTGGGGTCAAAGTGGTGAGAGGGACACCTGGGATGGAGAAGGCAGGCTGGGGGCCCACTGGAACAGCAAGCAGGACCCAGCAGAACAGCCCCAGCCCCACACAGCCATGCCCTGCCATGGCCCCACCTGGCCTCCGGTGGCCTCAGCGGGCAGGGGGCTCAGTTCTTCAGCACCTTTTGAGCTTGAAGGTCCTGGAGAGAGGAGAGGTGCTATGAGCCCTGGCTGCCTGGGATCGGATGCCCCCTGAGAGAGGCTGCTGATCACCGAGAAGCACGTGGTGGGGGCAGGATGCAAAGGGCTCTGCCCAAGGAGAGTTGCCAGCTCCTTCCTCCATTCAGGCCCCAGAACAGATTCTCCTGTGGTTCCCCTTCTCTTCCAGCTAAAGCCCCTCTCCCTAAACCCCTCCCTCCCCTACCTGCTCAAGCTGCGGACTGGGGTCTGAAGGCAACCAGCTGCCCCCATCTTCTGCTGATAGCTGAGAGGGTGGACTCGGAGTCCCAGACTCAGACCCCTCCCTCTCTTCTCTCTCTCCTCCCCCCCCACCCTCAGATACTTACTGAGGCCTACTATGTGCCAAGCACCCTTCTGTGGATACAACTGTGAAGAAGCAAACCCTCACCAAGGAGTCTCAGCCTGCTCCCACCCCCACCTCGGCTCCAACCTAAGGTGTTGGCGCTCTCCCTCACTCAGACCCCAGGGAACATAAGGCCCTGGGAGGGGCAAAGCACAGGGCCCAGTGATCTGGCCGAGCAGCAGAAGGCAGCCAGGCTCCGGCCAGAGAAGCAGGGTGCCCTGGTCTGGCAGAAGCTGTCCCTTCAGCCTTTCCCCTCTTTCCTGGGGCTTGGCCCTGCTCCCTTCCCCTTAACCCTAGAAGTATTTGGGGGAGGGGAGGGGCAGCTTGGCCATGTCTGGCTTCCTGAGGAAGATGGCCAGGCAGGCAAGCCAGGCAAGGGGCTGCTGCAGTGGAGCCCTACCTCCCCCCTGAACACTCCCTCCGTGCACACACATCTGGTGGGGGAAGGGGAGGGTAAGCCAGGGACACACGTGCACCCGGCACCCTTACATCACACACACACAGCCACACCTAGCACCCGTGACACACTCACCCACTCACCCTTCACACACCCTGCACACACACGTGTACACACACACACACCCGCTTCTGCCGAGCCCCCTCCCTCTTACACGGGTTCAGACCCAAGCTCTGTGAGCTCCCAGCCTCCCCTGTCTCTTTCTCTCCTCTCTCTCTCTCTCTCTCTCTCTCTCACACACACACGCACGCCCCTCACTGACACGCACAGTATATACAGTCACACAGAGAGGCACACACACCCCTACACACACACTCACACACTCCGTACAGACACATCACACACCTTCGTCGCCCTACACACCCACCCACCCCTCGAAGGCTCTCTCGCTCTCTCTGGCTCTCGCTGGCTCTCGCTCTCTCTCTCCCCCTGCCCGGACCCGCCGACCTGCTCCTCCGGCTCCCTCCCGCAGCCGGGTCTCCTCTGCCACGTCCCCCGAGAACCGGAGGTCGCGGCGGCCCCGGTGCCCAGCTGGACAACGCTCCGCCGAGGCTCGCCGGTTCTCTCGGGAGCGCCCGACGCCCCCTCGGCACGTCCCGGCGACCGCGGCCACGGCGCCCCGCCGCCCCCGGTCTGGCCCGCAGCGCTGTCCCCCGCGGCCCGCCCGGTCCAGCTCGCCGCCCCGCACTCCCTCCCCGCGGCGCCGCCTCCTGGCTGCGAGCCCCGCTCCCCGGCAGAGCCGCCCGCGCCGGGCTCCGCGGCAGCCGCGCTCTGACCGCCCGCCCGCCCTCCCCGCCTGCCTCCCTCACGCCCGCCCCTCCCTCCCTCTCCCCTCCCCCTCCCACCCGCGGCCCGCCCCCCACCCGGGCAGGCAGGCGGGCGCGCACCGCAGCGCCCCGCGCCGCCGCCTCTGTGCCCGGCGCCCCGACGCGCGCTCATTCACCCCGCGCTGCCAATCGGCCGCGGGTGCGGGCGTCTCGCTCGCAGCCCGGCGCCGGCAGCCGCACACTACCCTGGCGGCCGGTCACACACATCCACACGCCCTCCTTCCCTGAGAAACAGCCGTGGGCCGGAGCCCCACGCGCCCACACGCCTGCGCACACACGCGCGCGCGTCCCCGGCAGCCTGCCCCGGGACGGCACCCCGGGCGGGAAGGACCACCGTGAGTGGAAGTGTAATGTCTCATTAGTCCTCTCCACAATCCTCTGCGTGTCCCCATTTCACAGGTAGGTAAATGAAGGCTCAGAAAAGTACCGACTTTGCCCAAGATTACACAGCTTGGCAGGGACTTGTACCCAGTCTATCTGCTGCCCTCTCCACCACCTGGTGGCTTTCAACAGTTGTCCTGCTGCACGGGAGGGCCTGCAACACTGCACAGGGGAACGGCAACATGCCCATCAGTGTGCAACTTTTTTTTTTTTTGGCTAAAATTGATCTCTCAAAAATACTCAGAGTTTCAGAAATGTCTACCAGGGAGAATGACTGGTGAGCTAAGCTTCATGTGAGAGGTGGATTAGAACCTGTTTCCAGTGAAAGAGGAGAGGAGAACAGTGGAATCAAAGAGTGTGCACCTTCAGGAATATGAGAGAGCCCAGGCCAAGCCTAACCCAGGGTTAAAGATGACAAAGGAGCAGGGTCGTCACCGTGGATACTTTATGGACCCTGTCCCAGTGACTGATTTAAGTAGTTTCAGCTCGTTTGTGTTATCTTGAGTCTCTAAATCCCTTCAAGTGTTCCTCCAAAAGTGCTAGTATTTAAAAGTATCAGGAGAACCTAAAATAGGAGGCTCCCTGCACCCCATAAAGCTGTCCCTCAAAATCCAGGTGTCCCGTTGTATGCCAAGCTGGATGCTAGATGCTTTAGGAATATCCTCACTTACTCCTCATCACAGGCCACAGAGAGAAAAATTATTGTTACTGTGTGACATGGCCTTGGATATGCCTCTGACCCTCTTCCCACCTCCCCCTCTCTTGCTGTGCTGTAAGGTTGGGGTGGCACTGTTGAAAGAGTTACTGAGGGCAGGTTCTGTGCACAGAGAGCTCACAAAGAGAGCTCACAGAGTTGTAAAAAGCTCACATAGAGAGATGCCCTGGGTAGGCAGGCGCTCAGTGAATGTCAGATAAGGGAATAACAAAAAAAGAAGGAGGAGGAGGAGGAGGAGGAGGAGGAGGAGGAGGAGAAGGAGAAGGAGAAGAAGAAGAAGAAGAAGAAGAAGAAGAAGGGGGAGAAAGAAAGAAAAGAAGAAGACAAAAGATTAACATTAATTCTGGGTTCCATATGGGCAATGGGATGTGTTTCAGAAAGGCATCTAGGACTCACTTTTTTTTTTTTTTAATCACAGAATTTCTTCAACTGATTGAAGATCAAATCAGGCAACCAGCTGATCCTCTCTCCAGGGAATGTCAGCGATGAACTGAACAGCGATGTGAACAGTTGTGAACAGCGATGAACTCTGGTATTTATACTGGGTCCCTAAACAAAACATTGCAAAAGGCATTCCCTGGATGCACCCTCAGGGATCACTATAGGATCCCTCTTCTAGTAGGGAACTCGTCCAAATCATTTAGGGGCTGCCTGAAGGCTGCATACTGGGATCCAGCCTCCGATTTTCTCTCATCTACTTAATAAAAGTTATCCTGCTAGAGACATTTCCCTTGAATCCTCCTCATAGAAAGGCTCATTTCCTGCTAATCGTGTTCACTTAAAGACTTCTAAATGGAAAGACAGAAATAAACATACCCCAGTACATTAAAACAGCAATCTTCCATGACCAAATAGAGTTATTCCCAGGAATTATATTTTTAAAAATATAGTCAAAAGGAAAGTTAGGGTTCTGGGTTAAGATCGTGATTAAATGCATATATCTAATTTCACTCCCTCTCAAAACCACACTAAAACTTCAATAAAGAGACTTTTATTTTTTTTAATTTTTTAAAAAGATTTTATTTATTTATTTGACAGCCAGCGAGAGAGGGAACACAAGCAGGGGGAGTGGGAGAGGAAGAAGCAGGCGCCCAGCGGAGCAGGGAGCCCAATGCGGGGCTCGATCTCAGGGCCCTGAGCCGAAGGCAGATGCCCAATGACTGAGCCACCCAGGCGCCCCCTCAATAAAGAGATTTTTAAATTGAAAGATAAATCCTCAAGGATGGAGAGAACGGGAAAACAGACAACAGCCACAGAATTTTTGAAGCAGGATGGCAGACAGCCATGTGGTTACCGACTTATCAGCCCTGAGGAAAAAGACATCTCCACTGGCAGTGGGGAAAATGGAGACCCAATTTGATTTACATTGCAAGGTTCTCAGAAAACACAGGAACTGGCAAGCCAAGGTCCCTCTGGAACTGTGGAAGAGGTTGCTAAAATAAGGGCCAGGATGAAAAGCAGTTAGATCCCTAGATTTCTTCCCTAACTCCAAGCCAGTGGGCTACAAGTCCCTTGCCCATCCCAGCCAGAGTCTGGAAGATTTTCCCCCTGAGGAAGGTAAGATAGAGCGTGTCTGGATTGGTGAAGCTTCGAATGCAGTTGTGAACAGAGATACCATACTGAAAATGCTGGAAACGGGGATTAAGTGACCATGTCACATGGGACGCTGAATGCAGAGGCCCCTAGCCTTCTCCTACTATTGGGCTCCTAAAGAGCTGGGAGTAGGACCTTTGCTCTTTAGGCAGGAAACTGGAAGACTCTGCTTTGGGGTATTTCACTAGCCTAAGAGGAAAGACCTAAAGATACTGACATAGACGTTTCCCTCCAAACAACCCAGACAGATCACCCTACAGTGGGAAATCCAACCTGTGAGTTGACTTAGGGTTTTTGACCAACCGTCTCACCCTCCACAACCTTAATCACAGCGAAAGGTTACCAGACATCCAGGAAATGTTCTTTTTTTCCCTCTTTTTTAAAGATTTTATTTATTTATTTATTTATTTATTTATTTATTTATCTATCTATCTATCTATCTATCAGAGAAAGAGAGAGAGAGAGCGAGCAACCACAAGCAGGGGGAGCGGCAGGCAGAGGAAGAAGCAGGCTCCCTGCTAAGCAAGGAGCCCGATACAGGACTTGATCCCAGGATCCCGGGATTATGACCTAAGCCGAAGGCAGACACTTAACCGACTGAGCCAGCCAGGCATCCCCATCCAGGAAATTTTCTAACGCAAATAGAGACAAAACAAGCAACAAGAAAAGTAACTTGCAGGAAACAGGTTATACAGAGAGAGCAGGAAGTGTCAAAAAGCCCATTGTTAACATTAGAGAAATAAGACAAGCTAGTGAATCCAGGAACCAAGAACAAGATGCTATAGGCAAAGGGACAACCAGAACACAGCAGCAGCGAGAATTCGGTCTTGAACCATAAAATCATGACAGCAGAAACGAAACATCAGTAGAGAGCTGGGAAGATAAAGCTGATTAAGAAGTCCCCCTAGAAGTAAAGCAAGCCTACTAAGAAAACACAGAAGACAAAAGATAAAAACGTTTGAGGACAGCTGCAGGAGTTCAACACTAAATTAATAGAAGCTCCAATAAGAAAAAAAAAAAAAAGAGAGAGAGAGAGAGAGGAAAATGGAAGGGAGGAAATCCTCACTGAACTAATTTGAGGAAATTTTCCAGAACAGAAGGACATGAGTTGCCAGCTTATTAGAGGTGTGTCCACGAAGGCCCAGCACTGAAAATGAAAATAAACTCACACCAAGGCAAATTAAAGAGAAGTGTGTAGAAACTTCCAAAACAAAGTAACATACAAAGGGTTAGATACCAGAAAGGCTTTGGATTTCTCAACAGCAACGACAGAAGTTAAAAGCAATGCTTTCAAAATGCTGAAGAAAATTTACTTCCACCTAGAATTCATATCCTTCCAAGCTATCAGTCAGGTAAAAAGATAGGATATATCCATTTTCAGACATGTAAAATTTAAAAATGTATACTTCCCGTGCACAGTTTCTGGAAAAGCTACTAGAGAGAGTGTTCTACCAAAACCAGAAAGTAAGTCAAGAAAACAGAAAACGTGGGGTGCAGAACACAAGCGATCCAACACAGGAGAGAGGCAAAGGGGCTCCCTTGGAAGAGAGTGAAGGGGGACCCCAGGAGGTCAGCTGTGAACCACGTGTAGAGGGAACGCCAGTTCAGACTGGAGCCTTGTGATTGACTCAGAAGACACGCTGACAGCCGTCATCACCAAGATCTTTGATTCCAGTGTGCCATCTTTGGACCCTCAGGTCAGAATTGTCTAGGTGAGCCTGCCCCAGTTCTTCTGTGTACTTGCCTTGTCTGGACCATGCGCAGTGAAGCTACTGTTCTCCCCTCCATGCCCGCTCAGGAAGTGTTCTGTTTTGCCTTGCTCCTGAGAGGAGAGAGGAGTGAGCTCAGAAGCAGAGAGCACAGAGCTCCCGAGGGCTGGTGAACTCTCCCGCGTCACTGCAGTGAACTCTGGGTTTCCTGGGACTCCCTTGTGACCTTGCCCACAGACATTTCCAGAAAAGGTTCTTGTAAATTCTCAGAGTAGCCAAAGCCACATCAAGAACCAGGGGCTCTGCTCAGCATCCCTTCTCCAGGAAGCCTCCGCCCAGGACAAGACCATCCTTGCCTCTCCCACTTAGATTATTCTTGCTCCTCAGCCTTGTTTAGGAATACACACAAATGTGGTGAACCCGTACACAAAAGCCCTGTGGGGCCGTCCTCCCCTAGGAGGTCAGAGCATCCTCCCAGCGGCGAGAAGGCCAGTGCCTGCAGGTGACCGCCTGCTCTCGGCAAGGGAGATGAAGAAAAATGGAAGGGAATGGGAAACAGAGCAGTGAGGGGAAGGAGGCCCGGGGAAAGGAGATGGGAACCAACGAGCCCTAGCTTGCTCTGATCCCGGAGGTCCTTCTTGCATCCTGCTGATGGCTCCTAGCGTGGGGGAGCTGGGGCAGGCTGGCAGAGGGTCCCTCCAGTGAGTCCCTGCATTTCATCTCTCTGTGTCTTTAGTTCTTGGGGATTAGGGTGGATGGGACAGGGGTCAGGGAGGTCTGCTGCACACATTATTTTGTAATTAAAAAAAAAAAAACACCAGTGCTTTAATCTTTTGACAACGACAGCTGTTCCCAAGTGTCTGCTTCGTGCGTCTCCATCTCCCTGTTTCTGCAGCCCTTAGACTTCACTCAGCCTTATTGTTTTCCAGCGTATCAGATTCCTCATTTGTAAAATGGGGATAATAATAGTCCTTCCTTCATAGACTTACCGAGACCACTATATGAAGAGCTTTGAACACCAGAAAGATGATAGAAGAGTTTACTACTGTGTTACTATGGTGTCTATGATTCCAGGAGTGACGAATAAAGCCGCTGCAGGGAACGAGGGCGTGGAGAAGGTTGGGGTCAGTGGACAGAAGAGGTTGGTGGGGGCTGGGGGAACAGGAGTGTGGTGGGGACAAGCGGGAAATGCGAGTGGCTGGGGGAGGAGGATTCCTGGGGGGGGCTGGGCTACAAGATCCCGGCTAGCCAGCAGGAAGAGGTAAAGAGGTTGTGGCTGGTAGGAGCTGTGATGCCATCTGCAAGGTTGATCTGTTCAAGTTTTATAGGGCAGAGTAGGCCCCAGGGAAAAGTGTCCTGGTTCTCACATCCCTGTGAAAAAACACACGTCCTGCTTAGGAGCCAAGGTCCCCTACTCTGGACCACCCAGGCACAAGATGGGGGGGTGGTGGTGAGGGGACAGGTCCCCCGCTGCGGCTGTACTGCCCCTCCTCCCACACGAATGTGTTGGAGCACACTCAGCTGGGCTTTGATTTTTGACAGCCTGAAGGCTTCCCACACGTGTCCCCGAACTCAGCTGTTTCCCCCAGCGGGGGAGTGGAGACCCGCAACCCTGAGCCGCTTCTGCCCGTGATCCTCCCCGCCCCATGCCTCACAGGCTTGGAGGACAGAGAGGAGCAGCCGAGGAGCCTGCAGGGCTGATGGAGGACAACAGAGCTGCTACGTTGGCACCCCTGTGAGGTCTGATCAGGGTGTCGGTGGAGAGGGAGCACCCCCCCTTCCGCCAGAGGGGAAGCCAGCAGCCCCAGCCCAGGTCCCATTCCCCTAGCTCTCCTTGGCCGGCTTCCCTCATCTCTGCTGCCACCGCCGAAGGCTGGGGAGGAAACTTAGAGCAATCTCTGCTCCTCATCTCAGCCCTGCTCCTTGTTTCCGGAGACTCGATGCCTTGGTTAGTTATGTAAATGGCAGATCGCTAAATGGCAAAGTTGATGCTGGGGACACTCAAGTCTACCTCACCTCCCAGAGGGCCTGGGCTGGGCAGGGAACGAGGGAGGGGACGTTCTCTGTGGCTGGCTGCAGGGAGAGAAGAGAGGAACCCTTCTGGATCCCCTCTTTCCCTCACCCGCCCCTCCTCTGCTCTCTCCTGGGCGGTGAGTGGGGAGTTCACTATTGGGGTGCAGGCTGTGGGCACACCGGCTAGTGTTCTACATGTTTCTGCGCTCTGGGCCCTGTTCCCACCACAGGCTTATTCCCTGATCAGCTGCCCGGAGGAGGGAAACGGGAGGAGCTCCTTTGTGAAAGCTTTCCCAGAAGAAGGGCGCAGGTGAAGAGGGCAAACCAGAAATTCCATTGCTTCCAGCTGTTAGAGCAGATTGCTTAAAACACGCTTCTTGTTGTACACGGTGAAATAAGCCATTCATCGAACTCTATCCCCAGTTTTGAGATCCTAACAAGGTGTCTGGGAGCAGCCTTACTTGGGAACCAGGAGACCTGTGTTCCAGTCCTATGTTAGGCAGAGCTGTGAAGAATGTTCCACCCCTTCTCTCAGGGCTGGGCCACCGCTGATAGGAGGGTGAAGTCATGTCTGCAAGGGCAATGGCAGGAAAAGCTTGGAGGACGGGGCCACTGGGAGATTGAGGGCAGGCAGGGGCTTGGAACGTGATAAGGGACCCCAGAGGTGAGGAAAGCCTGCTTCATCCTGGCCTCTTGGGGAAGACTGGGCTCCTCCCTGAAGGACCAGACTCTGCCAAGAGGAGGAAAGTGTCCTCACAGCCAGTGCGTGTGTAGGGGACCGGGGCGCACAGCTTCCCCTAGCCCCAGCCCCTGGTGCTGAGTGAACTCCGGCCACAGGCTGGCTCAGAGCAGGAAGCCCAGGGAAGGCAGATGGCGACAGACCCTCAAGAAGGCTCTCTTGATCTTTGGAGATTGAGTCCTTTCTGAGAAGCTGGTGGAAATTCTGCTCCCTCTGCCCAGGAAAATGGACAGGCACACAACCTTGCACACGCGGGGAGGGGGGTCATAGATCCCCCAGAGCCCACCCTGAACCCCAGTCCACAGATCCAATCTCTCCTTCTATCTCCACGTCGCCCAGGTACCTTTTCCTCTGTGTCCCACACCAGGGCCCCGAGTTACTGCGACACAACCCAGGCCTCCGGGAGCTGGCAGGCCAGATCAGGATGCAAATGCCAGGGACTTGGAGTCAAAACAGAGGGCTTCCCGGAGGGAGGGGCTCGTTTCCAGTCTGAGGAGGTAGCCTTGGGATGAAGGCAAGCCTGCAGGCTCTGGAGCTGGCCGGGCTCTTCATCTGTACCTCGGGGATCCGTGCCCACCCCCGAGGAACGGTGTGAGATAATACTGATGGTGTTTAACATGGAGTAGAGTGAGGCTCGAGGTGAATGTGCTGTAAATATGCCCTCGGCTATGGAGGCAGTGAGCATCCTAGCTGGGTCCTAGAAAGTTGGATAATGGCCCTCCACACATGTCCACATCCTAATCTCTAGAACCTGTGAATATGTTACCTTACCCAGCAAAAGGGACTTTGCAGGTGTGACTATGTCAAGGGTTTGAGGTGGGGACATGATCCCGGTGGGCCCAGTGTCATCATAAGAGTCCTTAGGAGAGGGATACAGGAGGGCCCGAGTCCTCTCTGCCTCCAGAAGGAGCATTGACTAGAGCCTCTATTTTAGATTTCCAGCCTCCAGAAACGGAAGTTAGTAAGTGTGTGTTGTTGGCAGCTGCTCAGTTTGTGGTCATTTGTTAACAGCAGCAACAGTAAACTCATACACGACGCCTTGCTAGGAAAGGCCGGAGCCCACGGGGGCAAGGCTTTGATGCAGGAAGGGGTTTGGAGGGGAGTTTTTGCAGCTAGGCTAGGCCAGGAGTGGGCCTGTGATGAGAGAGGAGGGCCAGGCATGGAGTGCTCAGCCCGTGACCTCACCCTTGGCCAGCCACAGCTGCCCTGGCATCCGGACGCCTGTCAGCCCGGGCTTACATGCCTCACTGGGCCAGAAAGGGATCCCTGTGTAGCCAGGCCCCAGGCAAGGGTGGGGGTGTGGCAAAGAAGGCTGGTGCCAGGGGAGGGAGCCCGATCAGCCCTGGGGTTGTAGAAGCCACACGAGGGGAGGGAGGAGGCCAGCAGGGGCTGGCGAGGCGCCCTGTCACCCAGGGCCCCACCAGCTCAGTCCTGCTCTACTTCTCTCCTGAGGGGGCAGGATCATTCCTTTCCTCTCTTCTTTTTCCTTCTTCGCCCCTGGGCTCTCCTGGGCTCCCCTGGGAGAAAGGGAGGGGTAGGGAGTTTGGGGCTAGAGAGCAAGTGGTTGGGTCACAATTGGCTCAGTGGCAGAGTAGCTGGGCAACCTTGGGCAAATTACTTTGCCTCTCTGAGCCTGATTTCTCCTCTGACAATGAGGATGGTAATAAGTCTCTACTGCATGGGGCTGTATTAAATGACCTAATGCGTGAAACACAGTGCCCAGCATGGCGTCAACCCTATCTTTGCAACCTCTGTTTGCTGCGCTCAACAGTGTGCGTTAATTTCATTCATTCTATTCAACAGGTATTTCAGAGCAACGCTGTTCTCCATGATGAAGACATTACAAAGGAAAACAGACCACATACGTAGAAACAGAGAGTATGTGTGCGATATGTTATGGAAAACAACAAAACAGGAAAAGGAAGGGCTAAGGATGGAGGTAGGGGAGTGGTTTGCTGTTTTGTGCACAGGGTCAGGGAGGGTCTGTCTAACCAGATGCTGATCGAGCCCACACCTGAAGGCGATGAAGGAGCGAGCCACGTGGGTATCTGGGGGACACAGAGGGAACAGTCCTGGTGGGAGCATTCGAGGACAGCAAGGCGGCAGGCGTGGCTAGGACAGAACTGGGGAGGTGAGAGAGGGAAAGCAGGGTCGGCCATAGCGGGGGGGGGGGGGGGGGGG
>NW_024425563.1:23209384-23227867 GCF_017311325.1 Ursus maritimus | reverse complement strand
GGGGGGGGGGGGGGGGGGGGGGGGGGGGGGGGGGGGGGGGGGCTAGATCGTGAAGGGCCTTGTAGGCCACAGTAAAGACTGGATTTTACTCTTAACCCCGGGGAAGCCATTGGAGGGTTTTGAGCAGAGGCAGGAGAAGAACCACCATGGCCGTGAGGAGAAGACTCTGTAGGGAGGCAACACTGCAGGCCGGGACAGACTGGGCTCCTTGCAGGAACCATGCAGGAGGGGACGGCAGCCTGGACCGCCATTGCTGGGGGAGAGCCTGGAAGAAGTGCCTAGACTGAGGATGTATTCTGGAAGCTCGCCAACAGGATTTGCTGATGGATTTCACACAAATGTGAGAGAAAGAGGAGGCCAGGGTGGCTCCACGATTTTTTGGTTTTGTTTTTATCTCAGCAACCAGAAGAACAGAATTGCTATTTTTTGAGATGGAGTAGATTTAAGAAGGACCAAGTCTGGGACGATGGTGGGGACGTGTGATGGTTAATTTTATGTGCCAACCTGACTGGGCCGCGGGTGCCCAGATAGCCAAACATTATTCTGGGTGTGTCTGTGAGGGTGTGTCTGTGAGAGATTAACATTTGAATCTGTAGACTGAGTAAAGCAGATTTCCCTCCCCAATGTGAGTGGGCCTCATCCAATCTATTGAAGGTCTGAAAAGAACAGAAAGGCTGAGTAAGAGAGAATTTGCTGTCTCTGCCTGACTGTCTTCGAGCTGGGATATTGGTCTTCTCCCGCTTTTGGACATAGACTCCGACTGGATTGTTCTCCTGGTTTACAGGTATCGGTAAACGTTTATGGTTATGTTCAGGGTGAGATCCGATTTAATATCCTGATGGACATGTGGGGCAAGCAGGGGAATGAGTGAGAGTAGATTAGATCTGTGAACTGAATTTGAATCCTCCAAATCTGTCCCTTGACCCAGTTGAAGCTGGCCTTCCCTACACAACTGTTGAAATGGAATCCATTCCCGCATGGCCCCGGGTGCCAGCTTTGTCCTTCTTGGCCCCCTTGCCTGTCCTTGGTTTCCCTGGAAAGTTCACACAAGCTCCAGAATTCCTAAATCCCCTCCCCTCCACCTCTGTGGTCCTCCCAGAGGGAAGCCTCAGTGCAAGGTCAGGGGAACCCTGAGCAGAGGGGTGCCCCACGCAGGCCGGGCAAAGGTAGCCGTGCTGCAAAGGGCAGATTCATCTCTGCCTCTCTTCAACCACACCTAGTGCTCCTGGTCCCCCAATGGGCCTCACCCTCAGCTCCCTCCCGCCAGCTTCCCTTAGGGACTTGGACACCATGCCCACCAGGAAGTAGGGTGGAATGGAAGGGAGAAAGTCTGGGCAGGCCCTGCTTCCTCACTGAGCTCCCCTCTTAGCATCTGGTGACTTGGGAAGTCACTGTCTCTCCGGGCCTCATTTCCCCCGCCCGTAATAAAGGAATGTGTGCCACTACCGCCTCATGAGATTGCTGAGGATAAGATGCACCTGCCACGGTGACTGGTGCTTGGTAATAAATGGCTGCGGAAAGCAGGTCTTTTAGGCTTCTCTCCCCGCCCCCAGCCAGCTTCTCTCCTTTCTGAGAGATTACTTTACTCCCGTGCTCCTCCTGTCCTTCAGACACCAAATTTTACTGTGGACATGGGCAACCAGGGAATGGTTGCCAAGGGCAGGGCTTTCAGAAAGGCTGCCTGTTGCCTAGGAAACTGCCCCACTCCAGGGTCCCCGGGGTCTCACAGGTCGATGGGTCCTGGCGCCACCTGCTGGATGCAGTGCCACACTGCTCCTAAAGCCGCCAGACCTGGCATTCCTGTTTCCCCAAGCATGAAATGCACTCGTTTCCCCTGCTCTTCTCCCCCCCAGCATCGCCACCATATAAAGTCCTTTCCTCCTTTGTGTCCCTAGATATTCTGAGACAAGAGCCATGGAAAGGAGTTAGAGGCACCGTGGACCATGGGAGGGGTGGAAGCAACATCTCCCCACGTAGAAGGACCGAGCAGAATTCCTGGTGTGGGGTCCAAACAAAGTTCCTCCCCTTACTTGATATCCCGAAGCTCAGAACACATTTCATTGCCCACTAGCCTGGTCCACCGGGAAGGAGCAGCAGGGAGGAAGAAGTTAAGGTTGGGGGTGGGAGAGTGACACTGGGTCATAATAAGGACGTCACACCACAGCCACCTCTTGCTCCCTTCTTCCTTCCCAGCCACTCCACCCCTGGTGAGCCTCATCCTGACTTCCCTTCTCTTGGCTTTTCCTGAAAACCTTCCCACCCACCTTGACAACAGGTATGGGGAGCAGGGTTTTGGAGCTGGGGCCTGGTGGGTGCTGCGGGGGGCTGTGTGTTCTGACCCTGGCCCTACCTCTAGCAGATGCCCTGCTCAGCTGGAGGCGGAGGGCTGCTGGGGGTGGGGCGAGGTGGACAGAATTGCCCCCTAACCCCCTAATGAGGAGGGGCCCATGTATAAAGTGGGGGGAGGAAGAGGCATGGACCCAGAGAGGTGGGTGTCGGAGTCGGGCTCTTACAAGCCTGGGGAATCCTGAAGGAACAAAAAGCTTAGTGTGAGGGTGGGAGGCGGAGCTGCCTCTCCCCCCTCTCCCCACGGCTGGCCCCTCTTCCTCTCCAGACCCCACTCCCGGATGTGAGGAGATGGGGTGGAGGGGGAATTGAGGGTAGTGGAGTCCACAGAGCTCGGGTGCTGACCCCTCTCCGGGCTGGCTGCCCACCCACTTCCTGATTGGCACTAGAAGCACAGAAGCTGAAAGAGCCTGCAGAGGGCTAGTCTGGCTCCTCCCCGAGCTACCGGGTCAAGCTAGCTGAGAGCCGGGCTCTCCGCCTGCAGATGTGGGGGGAAAGGCGGGGCCAGAGCCGAGGGCCAGCCACCACTCCCCCATCTGTCCTCCAGGGTGGGCCAGCCATGGCTCCACTGCTAGCCCCCAACTCCCGGGCTCCGTTCCCCTGTACGGCAAGCTGCACCTCCCGGGGTGCCCTGGGCCCCGCCAGCTGCTTCTGCTCCCGCCCCGGCTAGAACAAGTACCGAACCTCTACCTGGCCTGTGCCTTCGAGGTGCTGGCCACAGAGAGGAGAGCGTGCTGAGCCGCTTCCCGGGCCAAGCGCCTGGGTGCTGGTGTCACTGCGGGGGGCTGGCACACTGGCCAGCTCCTGCTGCTGGTGCCTGCCCTCGCCCTGCACCGCTAATACCCAGTGCAGACGCTGCCGGGACGTGGCACGGTGCTTCCACAGCCTGGTGTGGGCAGGAGCTAGGTGTGTGCCAGGGGGAGGGGGAGGGGGCGCCTGGGCCCCACGAACCAGGCTGGACTCCGCGGGGACACATTCTGCTGACCATGGGGTCTGTGATCTGCATCTGTCCCAAGTGTGGCTCTGGACCACCTCTGAATGTATCTGATGTGGCCTTCCTCCCTAGAGCAACTGTCCCTTTGTCCCACCTGGGCCTCCCCCACTGGGGCCAAATTATACAAGCCAGAGTGCGTGTGTCACCGGGGCCAGCCTGGCATGCGCTCATCTCCAGCCTCCATCCCTTTGAAGAAGGGGAGGGCAAATAGGACACGCTGAGACTAATTTACCGAGCGCCCATAAGCTTCCATATGTTCTCTCACGTAATCCCCACAATGAGGCCATGAAGTAGGTGCTGTGTTGTCTGAAATTCTTACGGTCCATAAGAATTTGAATTTGGCAAGAATTTGGCAAGTCTCAGAAACCACGGAACTGCGTTCACAGATTTCCTCCTGAACAGTGATTCTCAAGCTAGGGTATGTGTCGGAATGCCCTGGAAGTGAGGGATAACTCAGAGGCCCAGACCCTCTCCTACTTCGGTGAGCCTGGGCTCCTGGGTTTGTTTTTAGCTCTCCAGGGGGTTTGGACACGCACCAAAATTTAAGGCCACTGTACTTGAATTTCCTCCGGAAGCGTCAAACTAAGGCTAACTTACCTCAAGTAACGGGAAGGCCATTGTTACAAGATAACCCATTCTCCTGGTCAGCTCTAACTGACCGGTTGGGTCTAGCTCAAAAGGAAAATTCTCCCTTTGAATCACTCACACCCTTGATGCCGAGTGACTCTGTAGTTCTCTAAAAACCCTTAGATCTTTTCCATCTCAACTGCTGGTCAAGCCGACTCCTGTACGGTTTTTGTGAACCAACGTGCAGGACAAACTATGAAACATGGCCTCGTTTTGGTCCATCCCCTCTCAGCTTTTACCACTCCCTGGTATCTGTGTATCCTTCTCCCACCTAGCTAGGTCACCTCAGACTCTTAGGTGCTCACTGAGGCCACAGACTCCAGGTGCAAGGCCTCCAGGGACCCTCAATGACCCAGGCACTTGGCAGCGACCCCCGGAGCATCATCGAACCAGCTCTGAACTTCCCAACGGTCCTGCCCTCCAGTTCTTTCCTTCTCACCCCTGAAGACGCCGCAAAGCTGGAAGATGCCACCGTGACAGGCTGGCCCCAGACCAGGGGTCTCCTTCTGGAAGGGTCTGGGAGCGGGCAGGTACCGGCAGGCACTCCAAGAGCAGCCTAGGGCAGCCCCTCCCTGACAGTGAGGGCAATGTTTCCAGCTATTCATGACCCACAAGCTGGGGTTTTGTTTCTACACCCTCTGCTCATTCCTGTCCCTGGAACATTCGTGCTCTTTGCTTCCGCTCCTAAGCGGTGTCTGTACCTGGTGGCACGGCTGTGTGCCCAGTGCCCAACTACAACAGAAGCACAGGAAGGCAATGTGAACCTTCCCCCCACCCCCCTGGCCGAGGATATTCAGCAGCCCATATGTCAGTGCTGTCCCCACCAGGAAGGGTTTGAGGCTGGGACACAGGGCCCGAGCCACAGATGGACAGTGGGAGCGGAGCCCCTCTACCTGGTACCCACACACGGTCTTCACTGATGAGGCCGCAGGTCAGGGCCACAGCCATGCTCTGCTCCCGCCTGTGTCCAGGCTGCACCGTTTGGTGTCACGAGGCCACAGTGGGGACTTGTGGGCAGCCACCAGTGAGGCTCCCGACGCTTATCTTCTACAGCCTCGGTGGCCCCTCTGCCACTCCGTCTGCCTGCGTGGCTGCTGGCGACAGGCAGCAGGGGACTATGCCGGTGTAGGCATGGGCCTGGGAGACCCCCCCGCCCCCGGCCATGTGGCCCACTTGTGTCAGGAAGCCCCAGAGTCCCCCAGCTCCCTCCTCAGCTTCCTGGGGAGGCTGGGCCTGGTGCCCCACCCCCACCCCCGCTCTGATCGGGGCTCGGGGCTCCAGCTCCCCACCAGGACAGGGGCCAACTGCCCAGTGGACAAGGGGCAGAGACAGGATGGCAGAGGTGTTGAGACCTCTTGATTTATTCAGACTATTTAATATACAATGACGTAACTGTGACCCCAAAGTGTGCAAAGTTAAAGCCTTCGACTGCAGCTGAGAGGGAAGGGCAGGAATGGTACACCTGGGGGTGACGGTGAGTCAGGAATGATGGGCAGCCTCCTCCCCAGGGCCAGGGACGGGGGAGCGGCCTGAGGAGCAGGGCTGGGGAGCCTAGGGCCGGGGGAAGGGGGCAGAGACCTCCCTCTGGCCTAGGTCAGGAGCCCAGAAGTGCCACATGGCTGAGGGGGCAGCAGCCCAGGAAGGGGCCAGAGGCAGGGCCAGGAGAGCACCATTTCCGGGGTGGGGGTTGGGGAGGGAGGTGCCCTACGGAAGCCAGGAGGGGCCACCTGCCCCAGGGGTGGGTGCCAGGCCGGAGCAGGCTGCAGCGAGAAAGACCTGAGGCAGGCACAGGGCCTGAGAGCCCAGGCTGGCTAGGCTCAGGGGGACTGAAGGAGGGGGAGCCCGGGGGGACCCCTGGGGCAGCTGAGCCGCAGGAGCAGTCCTGCCTCTGCAGGGGATGGCCAGGAGGGGCCGCAGACCCTCAGGGGCTCCCTTCCTCTCTCCCTGGAAAGGAGCTGGGGAGTCCGTAGTGCAAATCTATGGACCACTCAGTTATGGAGGGAGGCTGTGCTCAAAGGGGCACCCTGCGGCGCACCCCCTCCACTGCCCCGGCTTCCACCACCATCCTCAGTACAGCCGCTTCTCGTAACTGTGGGGACAAGGCAAGAGGGAAGCCAAGAGTGGGTGTCTGGACCCTGCTCCATTCCCAGATCCCCTTGC
This sequence comes from Ursus maritimus, assembly GCF_017311325.1. NCBI lineage: Eukaryota > Metazoa > Chordata > Mammalia > Carnivora > Ursidae > Ursus > Ursus maritimus. Next base: position 23,221,740 of record NW_024425563.1, on the reverse strand, counting down.
CATTAGACCCTGGGCTGCCAGGGCCTCCCCACGTGGGGGGTTGGGGGGTGGGAAAGAGCAGGTCCTGCGCCTCTGTGTTCCCCAGGCCAAGGCTCCCGAAAGAACCATGCCAGGTCCAGAGACAGCCATGCTCCTTCTGGCCACAGCCACAGCTGAGCAGACTGTCCTCCATGCTGGGGGTGGAGACGCAGCTAAAGACAGTCCGTCCTCACAGAGCAAGCTCAGACCAAGCTGAACCTCTGCCGCCCATGTCTCTACCCCACCCCTGCACACACAGTGGCCTAGGCCCCGTGTGGTCACTGGGCCCAGTCCAAGACAGGGAAACCTCAGGCCTGCGGGCAGGGACATCTGTCTGCACCCCAGAAGGGGCCGTTTCCGCTGGAGGAGGGGCCACGGCTGGCTGCCCCCAGCTCGGTGCTGGTCCTAGGGTCCGTGTCCCATGATTACACCCCAGTGCCACCCCCGACCCAACGGCCCCCGCCCCCAGCCCAGGTCCCACCCAGACTGCCCCTGCTCTACTCTACACTTGGCCCGGGCAGCGCGGTTACTTACACGGCAGAAAGGTATAGCTACGGGAGGATGGGGCAGAAAGAGACACAGGTTAGATGCCCGCCGATGCCTGGGGGGACAGGCCCTCTCGACCAGGGCGGGGACGCATGCCTCTGTGACTACTGCTGCCAGCTAGCACTGCCCCCGCCCACGGTCGCCCCGGCGCCGGCCCTGGCATCTGTCTCTCTGCCCTTCTCCCCGCCAGGGGGCTCGTGCCCGCGGCCTCCACCTGCCTGCCTGACGCTGCCACCAGCAAGAGCTCAGCGCCACCAGCCTCTGCCACCAGCCACCAAGCTTCTGAGCAAGCAAGGGACTGGGAGCCCAGGAGGGGCCAGCGGCCACATCTCCCATGCCCTGCTCGGGGAGATGCCCGAGGGGAGGGGAGGGGCCTGCCTGCACTGGGGCTAAAGGACAGGGTTCAAGGGCGGGCTAGGCCCTGCAGGACAGGCCCATGGGGTCATCCTGCAGCAGCATCCATCCCTGGGGCAGATGGCCCAAGGGTTCCCTGAAACCTCAGCTTGGCCTCCGAACCATGGCCCCACCTGCCCGACCCAGTGCCAGCCAGCTGGGGCAAGGAGGCCACCACACTTACGAGTGCAGGCCATGGACACCGCCCTCGATCTGAGCCGACATGGTCCGCTTCTCAAACTTGAGCTCCCCTGAGTACATCATGGACCTGAAGGGGGTAGGTGGAGTGCGTCAGGGGCACCGAGGACAGAGAAAGAAAGAGGGAGAGAAGCAGCAGGGAGGAGTCAGGAGCCTCCCAGGTCCCCGCAGCCCCAGCACTCACCGCAGGACAGACAGGCTGCGGGCGCCGATGTCCTGGCAGCCGTGCTGGATACCTGCTATGAGGTAGGGCACGAACTTCTGAATGGAGCCTTTGTCCTGGATGGAGCCCGAGACGCCCTGTGCGATCTTCACCTTATCCCCCTCGCTGCGTGGAGGGCAAAGAGACTGAGCCAAGCAGCCCCACGGCCCAGGGGAGCCCACCCAGCAGAGGGGAGCCCACCCGCAAGGCCCCCCAAAGCAGCCACTCCCTGGGTTCTGAGTCAGATGGCCCAGGTCCTATCCCAGGTTTACTACTTGTACCCTGTGCCTCGGTTTCCAGAACAAGACCATGGAGGCCGGGCACCGTGTGGGGAGGTCACAGGTGGTGTGGATGCTGGAGGGCTGCGGGCTGATGGGCCTGGGGCCGGGGTTCGGAAGCAGGGCACCTGAAGTATCGTTTCTGGCTGCTGCTGCTCTTCTCCATGGCATCCAAGGAGCCCATGCCCCGGTACTTCTTGAGCCTCACCCCATCCGAGAAGAAGTACTCGCCAGGGGCCTCCGTGGTGGCGGCGAGCAGGGAGCCCATCATCACTGTGGTGGTCGAGGGGTCAGTGCCTCTAGCCCCATAGACCTCCTACTGCCCTTGCCCAGCTCCCGGCCCCCCACCGGCCTGCCCAGTCCCCAGCAGAGCCCCTCACCTGTGGAGGCGCCCAGGGCCAAGGCCTTGACCACGTGGCCCACGGTCTGGATGCCACCATCCGCTATGACCGGCACCCCGAAGCGCCGGGCGTACTCAGCCACCTTGTAGACGGCGGTGCCCTGGGGCCGACCACACGCCATCACTGTGGGAGGGCATAGCAGTCAGAGGAGCCCGCGGCAGCCCAGGGGCCAGGTGGAGGCCCCTTCCTCCGTGTGCCCCACCTCCGCTTGGGAGGAGGGGCAGGGCTGGGTGGTACTTCTGAGGCACAAGACAGGCGACAGCAAAGAAGAACACCAGGGGCAATGTCCCTCGGGGGACCTGGCCGTCTCCACCGAGAACAGCACCACGCGGGATTCTGACGGCCTTCAAAGTATAGCGTCCCCACCCCCAGAACGGTGCGCTTGGGTCTGGGGGGTCCCCAGGCTCAACCTCTTTCATTTGCAAAGCCTGTCACTAGGAGGTCCTCACAGCCTCCTTTGGGATAGCGGTGTGCATTTCTCTGCGCTCAACTGTCCGAGGTGTTTAAGTATGAGGTTTTAAGTGGAAAGTCCAGGGAGCTACCACTTTCTCGGGACGGAGGTAAAGCTGGATAAAGTGGAGGAGAGGCCTTCTTGGGAAGCACCTCGGGTCCGTTTTGTCCCTATTGCATCCCGAGAGTTAGAACAGTGCCTGACACACAACAGGTGCTCAATTAATATTTGTTGAGACACCGAGGGAAGGCCAACATTTACCATGATGGTCAGCTAAGGGGGACAGTAGAAACTTGAAAGCAGAGGCTCTGAACACCAAAAGGAGGAGACGTTTTATGCAGGGAAGACTAAATGGGTCACTCAGTGTTGTGGGGAAATGACCCTCACTCGAGGGGCCAGACACATCCCGTCAGGCCAAGCCAGGACCCACAAGTCAGACACCGAGCTCCAGGGAGCACCCCTCAACCACACGGGGACACACCTCAGGGTCTCGCACTCTCCCACATCATGGTCAGGAGCGCGCCCCACAAAAGGGCTTTGTGACTGAGTGGATCCCCCTCCCCCACTATCACCACCCATGATAAGGTTGTACGTCCTTACACATTCAGGGACACGCTATCTCCACATCTTAACTATCTCCATGTCACAAAGCTTTTCCCAGCTCGGAGCTGGCTTCCAGCGAGGCCCTCAGAGAAGTACTCACACCAGCCTTGAGCCTCCAGATTGGGCCTTCTTGACCAGAATCTAAGAAGCCGGCTGGCACACGCCCAAAACTCACAGTAACCTTATCTTACACGAGCCGCCCCCAAGTCAGTGGGCCCGACAGAGTTTGAGCCCAGGTCTCCCTCCCTTGAGCCCCCCATCCTGGAGGGGAACTGGCACAGTGAGCACTCAGCATGCATCTGTGGACCCAGAGTGGGGCCCCAGAGCCCGTGGAGGCCAGTGGGGCATTCTTGTTGGCATCGCTCTCCTGACACCTACCTTCTTGGGTGATGCAGATGGAACCGCAGCCCATGCCCACACGCAGCCCGTCCACACCAGCATCAATCAGGTTCTTGGCCTGCGCTGCTGTCACCACTGGGGGGTGGGGAGGAGGGTTTGGAGGAGCGGGGAAAGAGGAACAGTGTGAGGATGGGATGCCCTTGCCTTGCTCTGGGGCTGCCTGGAACCCCAGTCTACCCTCCCCCCTCCAACCCCCAGGGACCAAGCCCGGTCATTCAGCCCTCTGCGCCCACGCAGGAGCAATGCCATCACCTAGGGATGCTGAAGGACAGAGGAGAAGTTACACAGTGAGGGAGCAAGGGCTGGGCGCTGACGGGGACCCTGCACTCACCATTCCCCCCAATCACCTGGAGGTGGGGGTATTTCTGCTTGATATAGTGCACCATGGCGATCTGATACACGGAGTTCCCTTGGGAGGAGTCCTGTGAGAAGGGGGACAGGAAAGCTCAGGCTTCGATGGCTAACAGTCCTCACGGGAGGAGGGGCACCATGAGCGGACAAACTCCTGAAATTGTATGAAAAATGTTATGAGAAAGCTCTTTTTCTCCCCCACCCCGGGAAAACACTTGACAGCTCTCAGCAGACTGAGTCTCAAAGAGGCCCAAAAGGTTGAGCACCACTAGCTTATGGTCTCAGAGCAGACAAAGCCCCATCATACCCACGGTATGGACCAGTCCACACAGCAAGGAGGTGTTGCCTGGGCCACAGCCTGTTCCCACCAACTCACTACCAGATGAAATTACTGAATTTCTTCCGCCCTGGTTTCTTCATCTGACGGGTGGGTGTGGTACTGAACCTCAGGGAACTGTGGTGAGGGTCCACAGAAAGGTCTTAGTGCAGGACCTGGCAAGTGGGAGGCTCTCAAAGAATGTGAGCTCTAAGTATTAGGGTGTGGAGGGCCCTCCAACGGGCCCCCAGTTTGTTCTGAGCTGTCAGAGTACCAGTGACCCTCCTAATTCTGGTTTCAGGCTTCATTAGAGGCAAACCCGGTCTCCAGAAGCTTCTACTGTCCTGAACCACCGTGCTCCGGGGCGGTGTGCGTACCAGCACTATGACGTCGGCGCCTGCCTGGGTGAGCAGATCCAGGCGGTATTTGTCATCCTCGCGGGTGCCCACGGCCGCCCCACACAGCAGCTGTTTGTGGGAATCCTTGGAGGCCAGAGGGTAATCCCTGTTCTTCTTCAGGTCAGTGCGGGCAATGATGGCCACCAGCTCGTCACGATCGTTGACAATGGGCAGCTTTCCTGATGAGGCATGCAGAGGTTAGGTGAAGGAGCAGAAGCCCCTTGGGGCTGGAGTGGGAGTGGGGGGCGGTGAGGACAAAACACACTCGGCCAGAGATTCCACTGAAGTACCCAAACCAGCCACTAGGTGACAGCACCCACCCAGGAAATGCTCCTAGGGCTCTGGCCCTCTGCCCAAGGAACAGGAAGCAAAGAAACCTGCTAGCCAAGTGGGTTCCGGAGCTCTTCCTGCCCTGTGGCCTAACCAGGCTGGGTGGGTGGCCCCCCAGCACTGGCAGCCTTTCACCTGCTAGGCCACAGGCCACAGTGGTCGAAAACTCCTAGCCAGGGCACAAAGGTGAGGCTGTTTTGCAGGGAGGAACACATAGCCTCTCCAATACCACCCCCAGAAAACAATCCAATATGAGCCAGGGAGGCGTTGCCCAGTGTCTCCCATAGGGGCCTAATGGATATTATGTTAGCAGCCCCAATGTCAAATAAACCTACCTGCAGAATTTCTCAGGGCCTTTAATAAGCTGACATACAGGTTTTTTAAATGGAATATGGGAGATAAAAAGCAGCACGTTTCAGACTTTCTTTGTGATGAGTATTTCACATAACGAGCTTTATGGGGAGACACAGTGTGAAGACACTGAATAAGGGACGGGTTTTCCTAAGCCAGGAGAAGGCCCTCAGGATTCATGCCCCAACCTGGGATTATGCAAATCTTCCCCAAGGCCCAGCCAGTCTGGTTGCTGGGACGATCTATAAAGCTCTGAAGGAACAGGGGGCCTGGGGTCCCGGGGGCCAGGCTGGGGGGTCTGGAGCTTTCCGCCCACTCCCGGGTACCTTTCTTGCTGCGCTGCAGGATCTCATTCGCCTCTTTCAACGTGACACCCGCTGGAGCCACCACCAGCTCGTTCCGCGGAGTCATCACCTGTGGAGCCAGGAACATTTGCCTGCAGGTTGGCAGGTGAGAGAGAAGGGAGCCAGGCCTCCCTCTGGTCCCTGGTCACAGGCACCAGCCTGAGGCCCCAGGATGTGAGGTCCTCCCTCCGCCCCGCAGGTACCTCACTGAGGAGGGTGGTGTGGTCCTTCTCGGCAAGAAAGTCAATGTCTCGGGAGGTTACGATGCCCACCAGCTTGCTGCCCATGGTGCCTGTCTCCGTGATGGGGATGCCGGAAAAGCCATGCCGGATCTTGGCCTCCAACACATCGCCCACGGTATGCGAGGGGCTTAGCACCACGGGGTCCGTGATGAAGCCCTGTTCAAATTTCTGGGGGTGGAGACGGGGAAGGAAAAGGCTGGAAGAAGGTGGTGTATGGCCACGCCACAGAGGGGCCAGGGCTCTCAATGGGGAGAGGGGCCAGTGGGCAAACGAGGGCTGGGCCTTGTGTCCCCAGTGTGGAGAAGGGCAGACAAGACCCCACAGCAATCAGCCAGGGGACGCACCAGCCTGCAGGGATGGCAAAGGAGGGGGCGGCCAGGTCGCATCTTCTTTCTGGGGACGGGCCTGGTACTTGCCTTGACCTTCCGCACCTCATTGGCCTGGAACTCCGGGGTGCAGTTGTGGTGAATGAAACCAATACCGCCCATCAGCTGGGGTGGAAGGGAAGCATGGTCAGAGCCAGGGGGCAACCCTCTTGCTCTGCAAACCCCACTTGTGAATCCGGTCCCCTGTTCAGCCCCCCACCCCCCACCCCGGTGCCTGACTCACAGCCATGGCAATGGCCATGTCGGCTTCCGTCACAGTGTCCATTGGGGAGGAGATCAGCGGTGTCTTCAGAGTGATCTTCCGAGTCAGGGCTGAAGTCAGGTCCTGAGAATAGAGGCACAGTCTACGTGAAGAGTTTTACCATTCGCTCAACAAACATTTACTGAGCTCCTATGGGTCCCCAGCACCAGGACAGGCCTGCAGATACCACAGCGGACAAGGCAGGTAAGGTGCCTGCTGTCCCTCCTGGAGGTTACATCCTACTCGGAAAGAAAGATGACAAACACGAAAAACACGTGCGAGATTATTTCAGTCAGGATAAAGGCTCCAAAGAAAGACAACAAAGCCAAATGACCATAGGAGGAAGGACGCGGTGGTCAGGGCAAGCCTCTTTCTTGGGATACGACCAGTGGGAACCAATCAAGTCGGAGTCTGAGGGACTGTCGTTACAGGCAGAGGGGGCTGCGTGTGTGAAACTGCCCTCTGTTCCCAGTCTTCCTGAGGTGCATTTAAGACAGAAAAGGGCTAGCACAGTACGAGGTGGGAGGTGGGGGCTAAGGGGAGAGAGGCAGGCAGGGGGATGGGTGGGCAGTGAGGATGTGTAGCCTTGAAAGCCAGGAAGAGAACTTAGACTCGACTCTAAGCTGAGAAGCCACAGGAAGGTCTCAGGCAGAGGAGAGACATGATCTGCTTTACGTTTTAAAGAGGTCACTCGGGGTCTGATGTGGAGAGGGCCTCCGAGGAGGCTGCAGGACAGGGCCAGGCAGGAGATGCTGTGACTGTGGGGGGGGGGAGGCAGGCACGGGAAGGAGTCTGTCAGCCATCCAGGAAAGTAGGTAACTGGGGGTGTGCCACTCAGGGGAGAAGTCGGGGCTGTAAATACACATTTGGGAGGAATCTGTCTCTGAGATTCCGGCCAACAGCTCGTGGATCCTAGCCTCCAAAGCACTCACAAACTTTGGTAGAGAATTTTTGGAGATTCATAGGCCCCTGAAGTCCATCTCACAGACCCTGGTTCAGAACCCAGGCCCTGCAGCCTAGAAAACTCCACCTTCTCCCTTCCCATCAAACCACAGAAGAGCCACACAGCCCTCCTGACCTAGGCCACAGGACAGGGAGACCCTTGATGGCCGGGAGGGGCCTTTTCCATCCCTTTCTTCCTCGCACCCTGCCCGGGGTCTGGCACAAAGCCAGAGGGCTTAGTAAACTTTGTTAAACTGAACAGCTGAACCAAGACACCCTGGTTGCCATCATAGGGTACATATCCAGAATAGCCCAAATTTTCCCCTAAAAATCTGTCTGCATCAGCACTGGCTACACAGGCTGGACGGGAGTCTCTCCGATGTAAGAGTGACACAGGCACGCTCGGACCTTTGGTCTTTCTGGAGGGTCGGACTGAATATCAATTACAGCAAAAAAGGAAACTATTTCTTTAATGTGCATGAATTCATCATAGAATAATCTAACTTGGGACGTCTGAGTGGCTCAGTGGGTTAAGCATCTGCCTTCAGCTCAGGTCATGATCCCAGGGGTCTGGGATCGAGTCCCGCATTGGGCTCCCTGCTCAGTGGGGAGCCTGCTTCTGCCTCACCTGCCGCTCCCCCTGCTTGTGCTCTCTCTCGCTGTCTCTCTGACAAATAAATAAAATCTTAAAAAAAAAAAAAAAAAGAATCTGACTTTTCCGTGAAACGACTTATACTCATCAGCACTTACCCTTGGCTTCTACGAGCTTGTCATATCTGAATTTGTAAGGAACATTGTTCATTCGCGTGGCTCATTGCGGAGCCCCTCCAATAAAGTGAGGCGCTGTGTTTCCTTGTATTGGTCCCAAATCTAATTCTTTCAAATCCTCTTGCCAATTCCCGTGCATTATGGATCCACAAACAAGTCTGTCCACCTCATCCAAAGTTTCCAGAATTTTACTGGCTTCTGTCATGTCCTTGCTCAGCATTTCAGACAAAATCCAATCCTTCCCGTCTGTGGTAAGAAGGCTGCCACACCCATGCCCATCCCCTCAGGGCCTTTTTGGACCTCACCGTGGGCTCTGCCAGTGAAGCCCTCCCGCCCTGGGCCAGGCCTACTGCTCAGCACACCCCTGAATCCCCACAGCTACCTCTGCTCTATTAGACATGACCCACTGCACTGTGCCAGTTTCTCTGGCAGCAATAAAGGCTACGTGCCCAAGAAAAGTCTCTCCCACAGCCTGCCCTTGAGCAAGAAGTCAGCCTCTTCTACCACATGCATGGTCCTTCTCCTCCCAGGTCAGCAGAAGAGGTACTTACCACCTCGTCAGCTATGAAGTCTATGAATCCTGGGAGAATCAGGAAGTCGCTGTGAAGACAGAAAAGTGAGTGTTACTGGGTGGGGAGCGGTCCCGCAAAGGGGCAGGGCCTAGGGGAGGCAGCATGGGGGCGGCAAGAGGGGCAGAGACTGGAGCCCTCTGATCCAGGCTGTTCCCTGAGCAGGGCTGAAGCCCCCTTATGCCCCCCACTAGCATCTTGTGGACTCCAGCCCAGAGACCTACAGCCAAAGCCAGCGGAGGGTCTGTGGACGCGGGGTGCCACCAAGGCGGTTGGCCCCAAATGTCTATTGTCTTCAGGGCTCCGAGTTCAGCGAGGGACGTATTACTTCCCGTAATGACACAAATGGCACATACAGTGCTTGCTCTTAAACTCTTCTCCATCCTGATGGGGGGAGACAGTCCGCAAACACGGAACGAACCCAGAAGCCATTCAGTAGTGCAGCATGGCAAGAACATCACAAAGCACAGGACAAGCTGCAAGCCCAGGGCTGGGGCTGCTGAGTCACAAGGGGTTCAGAACAGCATGGAGGGACCCCAGGTGGCTGAGCATGGGGCGCGTTCTGACAGAGAAGGCACTCCACTCCAGCTGGCCTGGAGCAACCCACAGACATGGCCTGGGATGGGAAAGGGGAGGAAGGGGGCTTTACAATTGTTAGGACAAGGACACTGGCGCCCTGGCCAAAGCGTGGCAGCTGCCAGTGCTAGGGTGGGCCATGGTCACAGCAAACCCCAGAAGGAGAGTGTAGGCCTGCATGGGAATGGCAAAGTACAGTGCCATAGCCCAGGGGGCCCCATGGGCTCGATCTGCCTGAAATCACAGGGCCTTGACAGACACACCCAAAAGCAAATGCTCCATGCTTCAGGAACACTCCCAACCAGACTAAGCAAAGCAGCAGGCACCCCAGTGCAGGAAGGAAAAGCTCCAGGGTGGATCAGAGGGGTGGGGTCTTTAACCTGCCCCAGACCTGGAGAAACTCCTAGGAATTTCCCTGGTGAGTTCTCCTAGAAGACTCCAGTGAACAATATATCAAAGAGATACTTTCTCCTCCTTCATCGAAGACCCCCAAACGAATAAAGACCCCTAAATGCCCCTGCCCCCTTGGCAGCCTTCTGTAAGTGAAGAGGCCTCTGTGGCTCACTGAGAGGCAGGAGGAGAAACGCTGGAGTCTGGACCCCTGGACATACTCTCCATATTATCTACATTCCTCACCTAGCCCACACCCCAGCTACGGCCAGGCAAGTTGGCCACTCAGGAATGACTGGGAATCCTGGTGTCTAGGGAAACTGCCTGCCAAGCAGGAATGCCTACAGGCGAGGGCAGGGACTGGCAGGAGACAGGGCAGGAGTGCTTTGGACTTACCAGCATCCCCACTCCTCCCAGTCCCAGGTTTTGATGCTCTTTCCTGGCACGGACACAGTCCTGCAGCCAGGAGAGCGAGAGCCAGGCCTGCAGCCCACAGGACAACTGGCCCAGGGCCCATGGAAAAGCAAACTAAGCCAGAGGCAAACGGAGAGGTCTCATCCTCCTCCAAAATCCCACGTGGGGTGGGCTTGGGGTGGTAGTCACAGAATACCCATGTCCAGGGGGTCACTAGTGCTAACCTGTGGGCAGGCAGGGCACAAGTGGAAGGAAGGCTGGACAGGTCCGTGACAAAAAGGAGCCATCCCAACTGCCCAGCTGGGCCTCTCCTGGAGGCAACACCCAAGCAGCTGCCTTAGCTGGACTCCAGGGTCCCTTCTGCCCTCATGTGAGCTGGGAGCGAGAGGGTGTCCTGGACCAAGGTCTGGAAAAAGTCTCTCCGTAACTCCCACATCTCCAGTTCCCACAAGCCCCAAGCCCCTCCATGGGGCCAAGATACCCGAGAGAGGAGGAAGGGGGCAGGCCGAACCCGGATCCGGCCATAAACGGGGCATGGCACCGAGGGCCCGCGATGTCGCTGTGCCACGTCCGTCTGCTCTCAGCGCGGGCCTCCTTCCTTCCTTCGCCCAGCCCCCCCACCCCCACCCCAAGTCACTCGAATCGGGGCCGGAGAACGCGGGCGTCCCCGAGGGGGGAACGGTGCACGTGTAGGGCCGGGGCCGGGGGATCGCGGCGCGCGGGTGGGTGCACCGAGGTGGGGCCAAGCCCCCCCGCCCCCGCCCCCGGGAGCTTACTTGTAGGTGAGGCCGTCGGCGTTGGCGAAGAGCTGCTGCGCGGTGAGCCCATCCTCCGGCACATAGCCGGTGCCGCCGCTGATCAGGTAGTCCGCCATGCTGCTGGGAGACACCGCGACCCGACATAAACACCCGCGCGGGCCGCCCCGCTGCTGTGGCTGCTGTCGCTGCTGTCGCCGCTGCTGTGCTGACGCCGCGCCGCGGCCACGCTGCCGCCGCGGGCCAGGCGGGCCGGGGGCGGGGGCTGCGGCAGCGGCGAGGCGGGCCCGGGGCGCCGCCCTCTCCTCCCGCCCCTCCCCCGGGAGGCCGCCGCCTCCGCCCCGCGCCGCACAAAGGCCCCGTGGAGCCGGGCCCAGCCGCCGCCTGCAGTGGCACAGCGGCCCCGCGTACCGGGCGGGGGAGGGCGTGTGGCTCCAGTGGGGGGAGGGGACTGAACCAGGCCGGGACACGCCCCCTCCACCAGTGGTGGTCCCGCCTCCTAGCCCCCCCTCCCCGCAGCGCGCCCCCCAGGTTCACTCCCAACCTGGGTGGCCCCAGTCTGGGCTCCCCCAGCCATCTGGCCCCCGTCTCCCCTTTTCCTACTCCCCAGCCCAGGGACACCTCTAACACGGTTTGCCTTTACCCAAGACCAAGGGCCAGACTGTGATGGGGACTTGGAGCCCTGAGGTACTGGGTGTGGGCTCACAGCTCCCCAACATACTGGAGTTTGTGGTTGTACCCTCCCAGCAGCGTAGGCTCCCATCTCCCCCAACATCATGACTAGGGGACAGGCGCTCCCAACAGTGACATTCCCTGACCTTTGGGCAGCCTTGAAGCCCTCTGCAGTTTACAAGGCATTTTTTCATAAATGATCACATTTACTCTATAACCCATTAGCTGCCAACTATTAGAGATCCCCACTTTACAGATGCAAAAGCTTCAGTGCAGAAAGCGAGGGAGGATGGGTACTGCCTTGGCTTCCTGATCCAATGCTTCAGTTCGACATCCCTGTCCCCAGCTCAGAAAGTGATGTATAATCATTGGGGTTTTAACCCCAGAGAGGAAAATTGGTTTTTATTTGGGAGGATAGTGTGGTGGGAAGGTGAGGGAGGATCACAGGCCTGGCCTAGCCAAGTATGCATACAAATTAGGACAGGCTAGGGAAGTTTTGAAGATTTCCCAAAGCAGAAGTTTGGTGGCTCCGGGGGCCCAGCAAGACCCAGATTTCTCCATGGGGGCTCTAAGATTTGGTAGCAAATTGATTCACATGAGGAGAGGTGGGGTGGCAGGGGACAGACCCTTCCCTCTGTGTGACCAGAACTGCTAATGCTACTCCCTGACCAAAATCTAGAGAGCAGATCCCCCCACCCCCGAACTCCACAGTCTCCTCCATCCTCCTGTGGTCCCCACAGCTCACTTCTTGGTAAGGGGAGAGAAAGGCAGGGCAGGGACACAGTCCTCTTCCTGGCAATGTGGCTGGCTGTGCCCCCCCCC
>NW_024425563.1:23190205-23209360 GCF_017311325.1 Ursus maritimus | reverse complement strand
CCCTCAGCAGTTTGGTGGCAGCCAGGCCCAGGGGAGCCTCCCTGGGATGCCCAGCCTCCCCCAGTGACGCCCCAGGACCCTGCCAGGAAAATACAGACTGTTCCACCTGTGTGCAGAGGGGAGGGGGACCTTCCCACAGAGCTAGCTAGGGTGATGAGGCCCGTGAGGAGTGCTGGAGGAGACTCAGATGCCCAGTGTCTCCTTTACTTTCCTCTTAATGTGAGGGATGGGAACCTCACAGACCACCCCCTCCGCAAGCCCACCAATGGAGCCCTGAGTAGGGCTCCTGATGGGGGCTTCTGAGGGCGCTCTGGCACTGGAAAGGAGGGAATGCGCCTGCCGGGGTTCTCTGCTGAATGGGGGGGGGGCAGGACGCACTTCCAGTTCCTCGGCACTCATGCACTCATCCTGAGGGCCCGTGTCATATGGGGGAGTGAGGGTTTCCTGAGGGGCACAGCACTAGGACCACCTGGAGGCAGAGCAGTGAGACCAGCCAGAGAAGGGACCCTGGCCATGCAGAGGCTGCTCTGGGACACCTTTGTAGCGGTCGGATAGGGCTGGATCTCTAAGGGACCCTAGATCTCTAAGGGACCTGCTCCAGGGCACTATCCCCTGCAGAATGGGTCAGAAATGGGTAGGGTACTATTCAGGATTCCACCAGCGCTGGGGCACAGGACAGCAGCTGGATTCTGCCATCACAAATGAAATTAATGGGACACCTGCCCCAGCCTAGAACTTGGACCCAGGGGAGGAGGCTGCCAGGCTGAGTTATGGGGAGGGTCATTTTCCCAGTGATGACAGAGCTTATGGCCCTACGCCCCTTCTCCTGCTGCCCCACACCCCGTCCAGCTCTGACCTGTCAGGGCTCCTCATTACTCTAAGCTCCTGGGCTCAGCCCTGGGTTAGGCTGTCCTTTTCCAGAGACTGTTAATCCATCCCGTGGCTTTCCTCCTCCCTCTTCCTGATCTTCCCCCAGCTGCTTCCTCCACGGGGAAGAGGGGGAAGAGACACCGAGGCAACCAGTGGGCCTCCTCAGCCTGAGGAAGGGCTGTTGGTCCCCTAAGGCTCCCCACCTAGCAGCTGTGAAGGGAGCTGGGCAGAGGGGCAGGCCTAAGCACCTTCTTCAGGGCGGTGTGGGAATAGTGCCCAGGCGGGGAGCCAGAGGTCTCTGGTCTGGGGCCACTGGAAGGGACAAGATTTCAAAACACTTCTGAGGGGAGGGTGCGATGGGGAGAGGAGGTAACAAAAACATTGGCATCGTTGAGGGGAACAAGGAACATGGCTTGCCCAAGTTCAAGCCCGAGAACAATAACACTAGCCTCAAACCCAGGACCCAGGATTTCTCATGCAATCCTGTCCTCTTCCCACAGCTCTAAGCCAGTGATAGCAGATGGAGGTCTAGCCAGCAGGTTTGGAATCTCATTACACCACCTGGCTGGGGCTCAGGTTTGACACAGGTTCTTTGGAGACTGGTGGGGGGTGGGGATGGCCCCTTTGTGCAGACGTACAATGTGGAGAAGGACTGCTCCTTCTTGGCCCCTGTCTGAGCTCTGAAATGATACTTTTGCAATACCTGCTGTGACCAAGGCGCTGCCTCCATCAAGCCTTCAAGGGCCCCGGCCTGCTCCCTCACCTCATCCGGCCTCTCCCTATCACCCTGGACCCTGAGGCCCAGGAGCCGGATTTCTAGGATGGGAGGAAGGAAAGGGCTGCCCAAACCTGAGTCAATTCTACAGAGGCAGTCTGCCAGGGCAGGAGAGGCCAGGCTTCACCTAGCAGCCCCTTAAGCCTTTAAAAGTTCTTACATAAGCCTCCAGCCCCTGTGCAGAGCTGCAGGGCTAATTCTCCCAGACCACCCCCACCCCCAACCCAGCTTCCAGGTCACCTCCCCAAGCTGCTGAGCACCAACAGATGGGGCAGAGAAAGAAGTCCAAATCCTCTGGACCGGAAGGACAGCGGGATTGCATTTCAAGCTGTGATACAATCCAGAGATTAGCCACTGTCTCCTTTTCAGCCAGTACCCCTGGGGCCCAGCTCAACATCCCCACTCTTCTTCCAGTGACTCTTACAGACCCCAGCAGGCTAAGGGCAGGAGGGCGTCCTGAATCTTAGGAGAAACCCTGAGATGAGCTGCACTGGCAGACTCATCAGACCTCAGTGAATGGTGAGGAGGGGGCAGTGTCCTCACCCGGCTCTGAGGAAGCATCCGTCCGGACACCTACACCTGCCAGTAAGACTCCGGAGATAGTTCTAGGCGGAAAACAGCTAAAGGAGGAGTACACAAAGTTGGACAGGGACGCCAACAAGCATTGTTTCCACCCCAGGAGTTGGAGCCACTTGGACCAGGTATCGTCGGGTGTATAACCGAAGCCCGATACAGGGCTAAGATTTTGGGGAGCGTTTTTCTGACCTGCTCCCATATGCGGCACAGCACCGAACCCTTTGCACAGCGCCTGCCTGCATCCCCCAACCAAGGCCAGGTGCGTGGCGTCTGAGCCGGGTTTCAGGAAGTTAGGGGTTGAGGCGGTTAGAGGCAAGGGTGCTGGGGCCTGCCCTTCCCCTCCCCCGCAGCGTCGCCGGGTTCCCGGAGCCGCCGCGCCCGCCCCGGATGCGCCCCGCGCGCTCTGCCCTGGGCGTCACCTCTCGGGCTCGTAGCCGGCCTGCAGCAGACGGGCGCTGTACCGCTGCGCCGCCGTCTCGTGTCCGGGGTGTTGCCGGGCTCCGGGCTCCGGAACGGCGGCGGCTCCGCCTCCCCGCAGCGGCGGCGGTGGCGGGAGCGGCCCCGACCCCGCTAGTGGGGCTAGCGGCTCCTCCATGCGGAGGCCGCTGCTCAGGGCGGGCGGGAGCCTCTCCGCCTGGAGGCTCCCCGGGCCCCCGCTGGGGAGTGAGCGCGGCCCAGTCGGGGGCCGGGGAAGGGGCGGGGCCTGATGGGCCGGGCGGGGCTTGAACGTCGGGGGCGGGGCATCTAGGGGGAGGGAGGCTCGGCCCTGGCACTGCGCTCAGCCCAGCCCGGCGAGCAGGTGTTCGGACTCAGCCCTTCTCTCCTGCCCCGGGATCAGAGAGGGGATACCAGGAGATGGAGGTGGAACTGCAAAGGAACCCCCGCCCCGCCCCATCACCTTCCCCTCCGTCTAGACCTTCCAGTTTCTCCTGGCTCCTTCTAAGGAAAACCAGGAAAGGAAAGGAGCCGAGCGTCTCCACACACCGATGGAATGGTCCTTTGGAATGCCTCCTACGGGCCAGCCGCAGACCTACCTCAACTAGCACAAGATAGGCGAGGGAGAGAATCCATCTCCCTCTGTCTACTGCCTCCTTTACCTATTCAATAGACTCCCTTAGACTGGAGGAAAATAGGTCTCCTCAGCTTTTAACTGCCACTAGCTGAGGAAGGAACAGATAAAGCTGCAGGCTCCTTAAGAAAAGGGGCCTTGTCTGCCCTCTTGGGGTGCCCCATAACCAGGTAGTGGGGCTGAGCACACAGGTGCTCAGACTTGCTCATTTACTGGCTGGAAGGCATAACTTTTCCTATTTCACCACTGTTCTTCTTGTCAACAACGATCGAGCACCTAGCAAAGATGGCAAAGACAAGAGTCCTAGCCTTCAGGCAATTTCTTTGAGGAGACAGAGTAGATAGAAAATAAACACTTGACAGTTCTTACACTGTATACTTAAAAAAAAATCTGACAATCTGAGGGAGCAAATGGTAAACACTGAATGGGGGTGTTAAGATGTATTTCGAGAAGGCAGAGTTACGGGTCAGACTTTTCAGCAACCATTTCACAAAGGAAATGGAATTTATGCAGTGGTAGGATCTTGCATTTTATCCTGTCTGGTAGCTTTTCCTATACATGTACACGCCCATTCCCCAGGTCTAGGATTAAAAGAGTTTCCCTGACTCTTGGCCACACATGAAATCTTGTTACCATGAATGCCCTTATAGACAATATTTTTGCTATTGACTGAGTGTTCGTGTCCCCTCAAAAGTCATATATTGAAACCTAATCCTCATTGTGATGGTATTTGGAGGTGGGACCTTTGGGAGGTGATTAGGTCACGGTATCAGTGCCTTATAAAAGAGACCTCAGAGAGCGCCCTAATGACTTCTGCCATGAAAGGACACAGCATCTATGAACCAGGAAAAAAGTTCTCACCAGACATCAAATCTGCCAGTGCCTTGATCTTGGACTTCCCGGCCTCCAGACCGCGAGAAATAAACTGTTGTTTAAGCCACCTAGTCTATGGTGTTTTTGTTATAGCAGCCCAAAGGGACTAAGCCAATTTTGTATAACAAGATTATTTCCATGGCCCTGCAGATCTCTCAGAGAGGCAAGGGTCGACTGATCTTAACCATACAAAACTATACAGTCATTTTTCAGGTCCCTAATCAGGAACTAATCATTCTTTTCGCAGAAAGAGTTAACACAAAGGTTTATGACTGTAGACAGGAGCAGTAATATATCAGAGTGGGCTAGGACTGGCTCTTCACTGAGCCTAGGTCCAGAAATGGACTTCTTACTATATAATCACTCAAGTCATAAACTCTCTGAGCCTCAATTTTCTCATCTTTCAAATGGGGTTAATAGTATCTATCTTTTAACATTGATTTGCTATTAGTGAGAAAAGACATATAAAGTTCCTGGCTTGTGGTAGGTTCTTTTTTTTTTTTTTTTAAGATTTTATTTATTTATTTGAGAGAGAGCGTGGGCACGTGGGTGCCTGAGCAGGGGGAGGGGCATAGGGAGGGGAAAAGGGGAGGGGCAGAGGGAAAGGGAAAAGCAGACTCCCCACGGAGCAGGGAGCCCAAAGTGAGGTTTGATCCCAGGTTCCTGAGATCATGCCCTGGGTAAGTCATAGTTAGACTCTTAACCAACTGAGCCACCCAGGCTCCCTTGTGGTAGCTTCTTAATAAACAGAAGCTATGGTTGTCGTAAACTAAGCAAGTGTAGCTAAGTTCTGTGCTTTTGACTCACAACGAAATACAACATATAATGATTTCTATTGCATATTCCTTCAAGAAATGTTTATTGGGCACGTCCCATGTGCCAATTACATGGTCATTGTCTCTGCAGCTGTGGCCCTTACAGGCCACTGGGGCAGGCAGACAGACAGGCAGGGAGAGTATAGTGTGAGAGGGGCTCCGACAGCGAGGAGACCCTTCTCCACAGCCAGACTCCCGGGCAGCACTCAGAACATAACGAGTTGGGGCGCCTGGGTGGCACAGCGGTTAAGCGTCTGCCTTCGGCTCAGGGCGTGATCCCGGCGTTATGGGATCGAGCCCCCATCAGGCTTCTCGGCTATGAGCCTGCTTCTTCCTCTCCCACTCCCCCTGCTTGTGTTCCCTCTCTCGCTGTTGTCTCTATCTCTGTCGAATAAATAAATAAAATCTTAAAAAAAAAAAAAAGAACATAGCGAGTTGTTCAGAGAAGGACTTTTCAAAGTCCACTGGAAGTAGGCAGTATGATAAATAAATGACACATGTATATAGAATAAGAGGCCCTGAGCAGTGATTGAGACCTGGCGCTCAGTACAGAGTGGTTCTGTCTTTTCTCCAGAGCTTGCTGGTTACAAATGAGATTTGCTGGCAAACTATTCATTAAAACAATCACATTTTGATGGGATAACCCGAGGGCCTCAGCATTTCGTATGAAGGGATTTTACCTACAGTAATGTCTAGGCCAGTGGTTCTCACGGGGATGTTTGGCAATGTGTAGGGACATTTTTGATTGTTATGACAAAGGGAGAAGAGGGTGTATTACTGGTATCTAGTGGGTAGAGGCCAGAGTGCCATTACACATCGTCAAGTGCACAGGACAGCCCTTCACAACAAAGAGTTAGTCAGTCCCAAGGTCAACAGGGCCGATGTTGAGAAACGCTGGTCAAGAGGAACTATTTGAAGAAGCCGTAACTAAAGCAAAGCTACTTAATCTTCCTAAGCCAGCAGGACAATGGACTGTTTAGTTGTTTGTACATGAAAGAGCTATATATTCTTTCTGGGACTGTTTCCTCATCTGAGAAGTGAGAGTATTGGATTAGATCTTGTAGAAAGCCCTTTCCAGCTTGAAACAAAGTATATGGGTCAAATACACATCTAGGATTAGGACACAACTAACATGGGGCTATAAGATCGAGGGGTGGTGGTCAGTCCAGGTGCTCGTCAGTCTGTCCTCCCTCATCTCCCAGACTTCCTAAAGTCAGGTGCATAGTCCATTCATCAAAAATGTATGGAGTATTGCTATCAGGAAAAAAAAAGAAGTGTGGCGTGCTACTAATGGCGAAGTGTTGTGCTTAGGTGTCAGAGGGGTACACAGAGGAATTGGATACAGCTCTTGCCCTTGAATGAGAGAAGACCATATGCATCAGACACTAGGATAGGCCTATACTTTTCTCAGCAATCCCGCTTCCCATTATTTGTCTATTTCGCAGGCAAGGAAACTGAGGCTCAGGTGGGAGAAGCAGTTTGTCCACAGGCAGAAAGTGGTATTTGCTGGAGCCCCATAAGACCTGGGGGTTGTTTCCTCCAACACTTGAGCCCTTAAAGTCGTAGTAACTCTCATCTGCTCTCCTCTCCCACCGAAGCCAACACCATCAGCAGAGAATCTAATACAAGGTACGGTCCCTTGCAGTGAACTTCAAAGGATGGTTCGATTCTTTTGTGATTCAGATTTTGATCTGAGGAAGTTTTGCTTGAAACAAGCAGAGTTTACGGCACCGCACAGCACGGGGTGGCTCAGTCAGTTAAGCATCTGCCTTCAGCTCAGATCATGATCCCGGGGTCCTGGGCTCGAGCCCCGCGTCGGGCTCCCCGCTCAGTGGGGAGCCTGCTTTTCCTTCTGCCCCTCCTCCTGCTCATGCTCCCTCTCTCTCAAAAATTAAATTGAATTAAATTAAAAAAAAAGAAAGAAGTAGAGTTTAGCTTGGAAATATTTTTGGTATGGGTCCCACTTGTAAAATTTCTGTACTAGACATTACAAAGTTCCTTGCTAACCATTGTTCCTCAAGATCAGATTGTGGGAAGAGAGTGGACTGACTTTTTAGGAGCAAACATGAATGTCTCTACCCCATAAAAGTGTACTTAGGCCTAAAGGAAGCTATAATAATCACTTGTCCTTACACTTCTTGCGTTTGAAAAAGCATGTTTGATTTGTTCCACAGATAACTATGGAAAACACGACATGCCGAAGAGTGCTCCAGGGACACGAGGGCATACAAAGGAACCTAGCTGGGAAAATGAAATATTAAAAGCTAAATAGCAACATAAGGTCATGGCTCTCAACCGGGAGGGTGATTTTGCCCCCCGGGGTTCATTTAGCGATGTCCCAAGGCATTTTTGGTTGTCACATCTGGAGGGGTGCTGCTGGCATCTATTGGGAAGGGGCCAGCGATGCTGCTGAATGAATCCTATAATGAACAGGATAATCCTTCACAACAAATAATTATCCAGCTCAAAGCGTCAATAGCGCTGAGGTTGAGAATCCCCGATATAAAGCAATGACATGCTCATTGGTAATGCCAACCACGAGTGTTACAGAAGATGGGAGAAGAGACCCAACACTATCAGCTGGGGTAATTGGAGAAGAGTTCACAGAGGGGAAAAGGACTGGCCTGGGTTTTTGAAGTTAGGATTTAGGAAAAGAGGGTCCCCTGGAGGGGACATTCCAAGTTGGAATACAGCATGGGCAAAATTGTTGCGGTGGAGTGAGCTGGGAGGCTGCCGGGGCAGTGAGCAGGCCGGCCTGGAGGGAGCATTATCTCTACTCCACAGTCTGAGGACTGGGTCAGGCAGGTGGTGGTAAGTCCGTGCGACACACGAGGAAAGCAAAACACAGAAAGCTTAAGAGAAGATCCTGTGATGTCCCCTGAGCTGGGGGGAGAAGCCAGTCCACCTGTCCCAGGCCCTGGGCTTTCCCCATGGTAATCCAGCTCACCTGGGCCGGGGTCCCACCTGGTACTGATGTGTCTTCTACCAGCAGCCAAATGGAATTTTCGGGAACATCACCCAAACCAAAGCTTTGTTCTGTCCTGAATCCCGCTGGTCTTCTGGAACATCACTGCCTCTTTACTTGAAAGGACACCCTATAGAAACCTAAACACACACACTCACACATTTATCAAATAAGAGAAGGGGACTGGTAGGGATAGAGCCACATTCTACAGAGCACAACACACAGAATCACTCGTCAGTCCACAGACTAACCGAGCGAAGAGAAGTCAGCCGATCAATAGAAGGGGAACAGCTTCTGGCCGGCTGTGGTGTGGTCACCAGGCCACCGTGCGTGAAGGAGCTGATAGGCACAGGACGGTGGGGGAAGAAGGAGGCTGCTAGGTTCTCAGGGTTGTCAGAGCAGGTGAAATGGGTGGGCAATCTCACCTGGTGGAGGGAAACGGAGAACTAGGAGTTTCCCACTTCGACCATCAGAGGAGACATAGGGCAAAGGTGCCATGAGGGCAGAGGCTGTCCTGGCGGGCTGGTGCCTTTCTCCTCTCCAGCTTCCATTTAGGGGAGAAGGGACCAGAGGCACAGCATGGAGAAACAGGGTCTGAACAGGGTGGAAATGTGCTTTAGGTTGGAGGACAGGAGGCGGAGCCTGGGATTTGGGGAAAGTTCCCCGGTGGATTGCCAGGGGCTGCCCGCAGGCTCTTCAGAGGCAAGGAGTCACTCATCTGTGCCCCAGATGCTGAGGACCTGAGTAAGTTCAGGTGAGAAAGAGCAGCCCATGGAGATTAGCGTTTGGAGGTGCTGCTGGGGGTGGAGCCCCAAATTGGGTCTCACTCTCACCCCTGCCAGCCAGCCAGTTATATCCAAGCAATGGGGGTTGATGGGAGGAAGAGGACCCGGGTGCCAGCCTCATGACTCTTCTCCCACACCCTTCCTTGTCCCGGCCTTTGCCTCCAGGGCTTACGTAACCTGACAACCCCCAGATAGTACATGCTTTTGCATCTCTAGTGAGGATGAGGTTGGCGTCAGGCAGGGTTGGTGCAAGGGTGAGGGTGGAGAGGGGTGGTGGGTGGAGGTCACTGGTCCAGGAAAGATCTATGACAAGACCACAGCAACTCCTTGTGCCCCTCAGCATCCTCTGGCCTGGATGCCCACCGAGAGGCCCTTCCCTTCATCCCCCAAGGGCGCAGGTGGCACAAGAGCCTGTCTTTGAGGACAGTCTGCCCACCCTCTCTCATTTTTATTTCCAAGCATTTCTCAGCCCTGCTTCATAAGAAAAATGTAAGCAATGTGCTAAGCACACTTTTCTCTTGCCTGGGAGGCCCTGACATTATCACAGCCACAACAAACCCTGGCCTTCACCCCAACCCACTCCTGCCTCTGGCCCAAGGCTGGAAAGCAGAGGGACGCAGGGCGATGGTGGTGCCACTGTGGGCCCAGGGCACCAGGGCAGGCCCCCCACTCTGGTCACTGCACTGGCTGGCCTGAGTGGCTACTAGTGTGTACTTTCAGTTCCCGGGGTGCCAGGAGGCAGGAAGGGGAGGGTGTGCCCATCCAGGTCAGCAGGGCAATTGAGCCCTAAGTTCTGAAAGAACTCTCCTCCTGCCTCCTGCCAGGTCACAGAGGGCAGGCAGGATGGAGGGCAGGGGGGAGAGTGGTGAATGGGGGCTTCTGCTTTGGGGGCGAAGGCCTGGCCGTTAGCAGGGAGGAAGGGCAGTCCCGCAGAGTGGTGGTCCCAGGCGCACCTCCTCCCCTCCAGTCTCCCTCTCCCCCACAACCATTGCCTCCCACTTGCCTAATCTGTCCAAGGGCACATCTGGGAGTGTTACCTCTCCACCCTGCTCCCAGGCCTTGAGACCTGTGGGTTCCCACACTGTATTCTCTCCTGCCCCATCCACTCACTCCCCTGCAACACTCAGGGGACTGCATGAGGGGAATGACCGGTTCTCCTATTTCCACCCCCTCCCCCAAGGACTCCAGCTTAGACCACAGCTCAGTCCTCAGGGTGGATGTGAGGGCTGCCCAGGTTTTCCTGCTGGAGACTTGGGCTTCTTGGCAGATCCCCAGGGCCCCATGCAGGCCTCCAGCCCCACCTGGTTACCTACAGGCGGGCCCTGTATCCACAGCACTGCCTTCCCCTCCCTTAGGTTCATCAGCCCAGAGCCACTGGGGAGGGCGACGGCACCCAATTACCAGAGAGCGCAATCTTGGCGGTAAGTCTGGGGAGGCAACACCTCTACTCCCTTGAAGATACAAAAGTGGGCCTGATGAGCCCAGGCCAGGGTGAGATCTCATCAGAACACGATGTGCCCTTCTCTCTCCTTGTCACCCTTCATTATAGGTCCACACAGTCCCCACTATCCACTACCAGAGCTGTGGAACCCTTGTCACAATCCCACCCACCTTCCAGAGAGGTCTATGAATGTGTGTGTGCACATGAGAGACAGACAGACAGACAGACAGACAGGGAGACAGGGATGCAGACAGAGACACAGAGAGAGACAGACACAGAGAGAGAGAGAGAAAGAGAGAGAGAGAGAGAGAGAGAGGAAAAGAGAGGCTGCCCTAGGGCTCCTCTCTATACACGCTGAAGAAAGGGAAAAGGGCATCTTACCCGCCTGTGGACCCCAAAATGCTGGGAGACACTGTCCTGTTTAACTTCTAGCCAATGAAACCAAGAACCCTCTCAAAACTGAGAGCAGATTTAAGAAGCAGCTTGGAAGGATTTACATCAACACCGACCTGCGCCAGAGTGGGTTTCTGTGGCCCCTAGAAACCTGAGGCTCCCGGGGGAGGGGCTCCTGACTGGGGCATCGGTGACCAGCCCACTGAGTGCCCCGACAGCTCTGCCATCGTCTCCCGGGGCGCTGGCTTGGGCGGGGGGCGGGTGAGGGCCTGGCACCTGGCCCTGACCTTGGGGAAGTCGCTCCTAACAGCATGAGCAGGTGGAAGCTTCTGCAGCCACTCGGGACCAGGCCCCTGTGCCCAAGTCTGTGTTCGCTCCTGGCCGAGCACCAAGCCTCTGCTTCCTGCTGGCGCATCGCTCGTTCTTTGCAGCTTGACTGTCGTGGCGATGGAATACCTGAGATGCTAGGTGAGGTCCCAAATGAGGTAAGTTCCTTGAAGGTGCTTTGAGAAATGTCGAGAACCACACAGACACAAATTCTTGCTCTCAGGGGTTTCCTCAAACAAGGAGTGCTGTAGAGGTCCTCGCCAGATTCGGGGTGGGGGGGGTTCTGAGAGTTCCTCCAATCCAGCTCTTTTCATTGCACAAATGGGAAATGTGGGGCTCAGTGAAGTGAACTGGTTTTCCTAGAACCACACAGAAGGGTTCCTCCAGAATGGGAATCCTGGAAGGCATGGCTGTGAGCATCCAGGGAACGCTGCTGTGGAACCCGGATGTGTGGCTCTTGGGGAACATGAAACCCATTCCACACAACAACCTGTCAACTAGGAATACTAATTTTATAGATGAAGAACCTGGCTGAGAAAGGTTTTTAAAAATTCACTTTTCCAAATTGAGATACAATTCGCAGAGCATAAAACTCCAGCATTTAAAAACGTACAATTCCAAACAAATGTACAATTCAGTGTTTTTTGTGTATCCACAAGGTTCTACACCTATCAGCAGTATCTGATTCCAGAACATTTTTCTCACCCCGAGGAGAAATCCCCTGTCCATTTGCAGTCACTTCCCATTCCTCCCTCGCCCCAGCCCCTGGCAACCACCAAATTACTTCCTGCCTCTATAAACTTGCCTATTCTAAACTTTTCATATAAATAGAATCAGACAATATGTGGGCTTTCATGTCTAGGCTTTCCACTCACTTTAAAATGTTCACTGACATAAGGTAAAATTCACTCTTTTTGATATGCAGTTCTGAGTTTCAACCATGATTACAGTCATGGAACCACCAATAATCTAGATACGGAACAGTGCCCCTTTGTAGCTGACTGTCCCCCTCCCCACCGCCACCCCCGGTCCCTTGCAGCCCCTAATCTGTTTTCTGTTCCTATCATTTTGCCCTTTCCAGAATGTCCTGGAAGTGGGATCACACAGTATATAGCTCCTCGAGTCTGGCTTCTTTCAGTTAGGATGATAGCATTTGCAATTCACCCCCATCGTTGCCCGTATCCCCTGTGGGCAGTTCCTTCGTTTCCATTGCTCGTGGCATTCCATCGTGTGGCCAGGGCACAGGCTGTTCTCCCACTCACAGCCGAACCACACTTGGCAGTTATGAGTAAAGCCTCTATAAACATTCACGCACAGGCTTTCGTGTGAACATACGGCTTCATTTCTCTTGCGTAAACAGGAGTGGGATTGACGGGACATGAAGTGTGTATGCAATCTTATAAGAAACTGTTAAATCCATTTCCAAAGTAGCCATCCCATTTTGCATCCTCTGTCCTAATGGCTCTACATCCTTGCCAGCGTCTGGTAAGGTCAGGGCTTTTGTTTGTCTTTTTGCCATTTTAATAAGTATGTAGGAAACACGTTTTTAAATTTGCTTCAAATCACACATATCGCGAGCAGCAGAGCTGATAGTTCACTGTAATCTGTGTGTGTCCAAAATCCATCCCCTTCTTTCTCCACATACTGCTCCTTGAACAATTCATTTACCCCACCTTGACTCGGAGCGCAGCACTGGGGAGCACCCCCCCCCTCCCTGCAGAACAACCCAGGTTATGTTGCAGTAAGAACAGCAACAACAAAATCCAACTTCCAAGGACTTCCAATAATAAGGCTTCCTTTCTCATTTATTCTGCATGTCCACTGGGTCAGATGGGGCCTCCACGCCACTCTGTCCTCCCTGCAAACTCAGGCCGACCGAGCAGCCCCTGCCTGGAGCATTGTACCTGCTGCGACCGTGGTGGGAGGAGAGCTCTGAAGGGCTTACGAAGGCACTGGAGTCCCAGAGCCAGGAAGCGATACCATCACTTCACTTCCTTGACCATAACCAGTCTACGGCCACACGGTCAGTGGGGACCAGGGACCGGGGACGAGGCAGTGCAATTCTACCATGGGCCAGGAAGCAGAGAGGAGGAAACATTTGGTGAATGGCTTTACTATCTACCATCTGTTTTATAGACAATTGTTGATTATTTCGAAGGTGCAGGATGACACTAAGTGAAAGGGGTTCTTATAAAGCACTGCATGATTCTACAGAGTAATCCCATCCAGGATTTTCCACCCCGTCTTCGCAGTTGCCACAGAAAGCCCTGGCTGGGTGCAGAGGCCCCGAGACTACACAGACAGGCCCCCTAGCTGCCCTTCTTCCTGGATTCAGGAAGAGCCCACTGGCTTACAAACACAGTTTCCATTAACGTCCAACAACGGGCTCAAAATTCAACCCTACTGGGGCACCTGGGTGGCACAGCGGTTAAGCGTCTGCCTTCGGCTCAGGGCGTGATCCCGGCGTTATGGGATCGAGCCCCACATCAGGCTCCTCCGCTATGAGCCTGCTTCTTCCTCTCCCACTCCCCCTGCTTGTGTTCCCTCTCTCGCTGGCTGTCTCTATCTCTGTCAAATAAATAAATAAAATCTTAAAAAAAAAATTCAACCCTACTGACCCTTACTTCATTCCTCAGATTCCTACTGCTATCCTAGCCATGCCCTAATTTCCTTGATTCATGACTGTGGACAAGGCCCTTTCTCCTGGGGGGGGGGTGCCAGGCACCCTCTGAGCCTCAGGGTCTTGAAGCTATAGGGCAGCTCACGCTGGATAGACCGGGGAGACATAGGGAAAGACAGCTCCTCTTACACAGTCCTGCCTGAGACCTTGGACTTGATGTGGGAGAGTCTCCAAGCCAAAACCACACGGACTAGAACAGCCGGGTAGTGTAGTGAATTGCCGTGAGCTTGGCTGACAGAAGGCCTCCCTCAATTTTCCCCATATCAGCTGTGGGACTGTGGGCAGAAACTCTCTGAGTTGTTTCTTCATCTGGAAAAATGAGGATGGTCATAACTTCTGTTGTGCTATGAGGAGTAGCGGTTTGTAAAGGAAGTGTCTGGCACGTAGTAGTTGCTTAATAAATAGTGACTATTATTATGACACTTGGAGCTAAATGGAAGCCCTGTGCATTTTCATACACATCTGCAGAATGAGTTCTGGAGTTTGATTTTCCCTTGACTTTGGGCTTCAGAGTGAAAGGATGAATATTTTGTTCGTTGGTTAAAACTAGTCCTTTGTCTCGTATAGAAACAACTCTTTGTTATTGTTTCCATCATATGGGCACACCTCTTCTGCGTGCATGAACTATAAGCCTAGTACAAAACGGATGTAATTATCAAAAGTCCAAATGGTGATTAAAAAGAAATCTCGAGAAACTTTTTGCTAACATCTACTGCCAAAGAGCCTTAAGCAAATAACGATTAGCTTTCATTTCTTTTACAGTTTTTACATTTTGTTCTTGTTTTAATTCCTGAGTTTGTAATTACTTCATGTATTATGGTACAATGGCTAATACAGATAAATAACATCTAGAAATTTAAACTTTTACACTTCTATTCACCTAAACTTTTTCAAAGCAAATTGGTTTGGATGGTTAGACTCAAACCCGTGTCTGGGGTTGGGACAAGGGTGCCTCCTTCCGGTACTTTCCAGTACTGCAGTGCATCCAAAAGCAGGCTAGGCAGTTGGGCTTCCACAGCTGAGAAGGGGCCCCGGTGCACCCTACTATCTGTTTGCATCTTCTCAGCTGAGTGCACACAGCGGCAGAGGGCAGTGGCGCTCAAGTGTTCTGGGGTTTTTTTACTATCCGGCGTCACATCTTGTAGCCCCCAATAGTGCCGTCCATCTGTAGAGTGCCATAGAGTTTAAGGAGCAGTTTCACACACATTAACTCCATGATAACCCTGTGCTTTAAGACTGAACACAGTTATTATCCTCATTTTACATGGAAGAATGGAGGTCAAGAGACAGCAAGTGATTTGCCCAAGACCACAAAGCCCCTAAATGGAAAAAAAGTTCTAGAACCCAGGCCTTCAAATATCTAGGTTCGTGTTTTCTCTGCCTGACCATAATAACAATATTACTTATATTTTTCCCTATGAATCTCAGCCCCAGCCACACATTAAAATCTCTTAGGATACTTTAAAAGAATAACTCCTATGCCTGAGCCACTCCCCCCACCAGGCTCAATTACATCAGAATCTGTGGGTAGGGTTCCAGGCATCCACGATTTTTATTAATGGGCCCATGTGATTCAAATGTAGAGCGTCACGGGCCATCGCACAGGCGCTTTACACACACCTTGTGCAAACCTCATCACAAACCCATCAGCTAGGTATTATTAGTATCCACGTTGCAGGTAAAGAAGACGAGGCACAGAAAAGTAAATTGCCCAACTGATCCTGGATAGTCTCTAATAGCACAATTCACAGACTGTGTGCCAAGGTGCTCCAAGTTGCCACGGGGAGGTTCTGCAGGGTATTTGAAAATTTTCCGGAACGGGGGAGCCTGGGTGGCTCAGTCAGTTGGGCGTCTGTCTTCGGCTCAGGTCGCGTCCAAGGATCCTGAGATCAAGCCCATGTGGGGTTCCCTGCGCAGCGGGGAGTCGGCTTCTCCTTCTCCCTCTGCCCCTCCCCCCGCTCGTGCTGTCTCTCTCTCTCTCTCTCTGAAATAAATAAATAAAATTTAAAAAAAAGAAAAAAGAAAAATTTCAGGGCCAGTTAATACTCAACATCTGTCAACATCCATGTGAACGACTAGGTCGAGGCAGTTCACCGTTTCTACGGTAGGTGGCACTACACTCCTTTCAGTGACCTATTTTGGCAAAGCTGAAAATTTCTACCTGAAGTCAGTGTGCAACAGGAATTGAGTGTAGTTGTGTTCGGTCTGATTCCAAAGTTATAGAAGTAATGCAATACCCAAAAGTCACAGTATCCCTTTAGTAATTGTGGTAATCTAAGAATTAATTAAAATATTTTTTTCTTGGGACGCCAAGTTGGTTAAGTGTCTGCCTTCGGCTCAGGTCATGATCCCAGGGTCCCGGGATTCCTGGGATCAAGTCCCACTTTGGGCTCCTTACTCAGCAGGAAGACTGCTTCTCCCTCTGCCTGCTGGTCCCCCTGCTTGTGCTCTCTCTCTCCCCATCTCTCTCTCTCTGACAAATAAATAATAAAATCTTTAAAAATAAAATATTTTTGGGGGTGCTGGGTGGCTCAGTCATTGAGCGTCTGCCTTCGGCTCAGGGCATGATCCCAGGGTCCTGGGATTGAGCCGCACACCGGGCTCCTCCGCTGGGAGCCTGCTTCTTCCTCTCCCACTCCCCCTGCTTGTGTTCCCTCTCTCGCTGGCTGTCTTTCTCTCTGTCAAATAAATAAAATCTTAAAAAAATAATAAAATATTTTTATTTTAATTTCTGTGTATTTTTTTTCAAATGTCTATGTTGTTAGGATATAAATATTTACAAGTCGTTTGGGCCTGACTACCTAACAAAGGGAAATTGATGGCATTAAAAAAAAAAAAAAGGCACTGATGCACCAAGGTCTCACAGTAAAAGTGCAGAGGTAAGATTTGAATTTGGTCAGTCTGACCCCAGAGACTTGAAGGTTTAACCTTTCTTCTTAACTGTGCTTTTCTTCTGTGTCCTTTCCTACATGCCAAACCATTGAGTTAGGAGTCAACCTGGAAATGATACAGCAGACATAAACTGAGCATTACTATCAAGGCCAAAAACTTCCTGTGTCTTTGGCGCACTACAAAACATCCACAAGTCTCAGTTTCCTCATCTGCAGAATGGGGATAGCAAAATCCGCACTACAGAATTACAGGCTTAAACAAAGTAAAAATCGTAAAGTACCTGGCATAGAACAGATACTCAATTAGTGTTTGTTCTTTCCCTTTCTTCCTTCCTCACTTCCGTGTGAACCGAAGGCACAGGGACACATCATGTCCACAGAGGTATGAAGCATGCGTGCTCACGCACACACAGGCACACACAATCTAACCGTCTGTCTATGCCCGATCCGCAATCTCAGGCACATTACTTACGTATACACATACACGCCTGTAATCGCAGCATCTCGGCTGATTAAATCAGCACCAAAAAAGCCTGACCGGACAATAAAGCAGTTAAGTGTTTTGAACGGACTCTCCTTTTCCCACGTAACCTTCACGGACAGCACCTGCTACGTAGAGATTCTCTGCCAGCCCTACCGTCTTGTTCGGACTCCAGAGAGCCACCCCACCCTCCCTTTCCGCTTGCCCATCCCATCACTGGACGTAGTGCCACTGGACCAAAGGGATGCTCGGGTCCTAAAAGTGTCCTCCACTTTATCGCAACACGCAAAACCCCTCCCACCGCTGGTCTTTGCAGCAGCCACAGCAGAATGGATGACCACATCTCCCAGGTGTTATTTGCCGGAGGAGACCCTACATCAGCCAGGGTGCCTGAGCTTTCAACGTGAAATGTTGTTTCTTCGGGCTTGAAGTCTTTTACAAAATAGACCTGTCTCTCTGCAAGAGGTAAACTTAGATCTCACCTGGCAGGTGGCTCCACTTCAGGTCCTCGTCTAGAGAGGAAGTGGATGAAGAAACAGCACTCATATCATAAATATCTAGTGAACATCTATGTGTTCGGCACAGGGCATGAACATGAATAAGGTGCGATCACCAGCCTCGGGCTTGCGGTCTAATGAGAAACAGGGAATTTCAAATCCCGAGTGATACTTGCTAACACAGGAGGCAGCGCAGGCGTGTGGGAGCACAGGAGAGGGACCCAGAATCCAGACGCGGAGGGTTGGCAAAGTCCAAGAAGTGTTCTAGCCTGACACTGAAAGGATGAGAAGGAGTGAGACAAGTGAAGGTGGGGGCCCTCCAGGGAGAGAAAACAGGAAGCCCCAGGAAAGGGCCGGAGATGCAGAAGCATGGTGGATGGGAATCAGGTGTGTCACAACCGTGCAAAGCCCTGGGACGTGGTTAT
This sequence comes from Ursus maritimus, assembly GCF_017311325.1. Taxonomy (NCBI): domain Eukaryota; kingdom Metazoa; phylum Chordata; class Mammalia; order Carnivora; family Ursidae; genus Ursus; species Ursus maritimus. The sequence continues at coordinate 23,191,497 of NW_024425563.1, read as the reverse complement.
AACCACTTGTGAGTCTTTTTGAGTCTAACACCTTGCCAAAATTTTTCATTGAACAACTATTTCCTGAGCTCCTACCATGTGGAAAGACTCTTTGCTGATGCGGAGGTCTGTGTGGGTGAGGGGCCAGCACACCACTACAGTGTGAGCCCCGCATTCACCTTTCCTCTCTTGCCACATCCAGACACTCCCTACCTTCTCAAGACTCTTATGATCCCAGGCTGGTGTCCTATTTACATGGCAGGCCTGATCGGAGGCTTGCTTCTCAGGCGTCCTAGCTATGGTCATGCCTTGGGTCCTAGCAGCCCTAATGAGAAAGTTCCAGAGTTAGGCAGGACTAATATTAACCCTTCAGCCTCCAGGGGCGGTGGGTCAGAAGTGAGGTGACATAGCACGGTGGTACTGCACCCATCCCGAGTCTGAGGGGCCTGGAGACATCTTCTCGCTCCATTGGAACCTTCAGCATAGGGCAAGGTGGCAAAGATAATATTTACTTTTTAGCTGAGAGTTGAACCCCAGAATTCTGGCCAGAGCTGAGGAGATGATTTGGCTTATTCTGCTGAAGCCACCCGGAGCTCCCAGGTTGTGCAAGACAGGAGGTTGGGGTGGGTGGTGCCAGGACAGCCAGTCTCTACATGCTTGCTCTCTGATGTCTACAGAGCACCTTCTGGGCATGACGTTCCAGGCCAGTCCTGATGCCCACCCCGTCCTCAGCCCGGGACTCTGAGTTACCTAACACCTAAAACACCAGCCTCACTGTCTTTCAAAAGAAAAAAAAATTAATAGAAGCAAAACCAGTCAGGATAGAAATTGCCCCTAAGGAGACACTGCTTCTGAGAAGCTCCTGGCTTCCAGCTGGTGGCTCAGCCCTTGACCTGCTTGTGACTAGGGCAAGACCTACGCTCTTCCCAGCCTTTGGGAAAGACCCAGTCACTCTGACGCTCCCTGCCTGGCCCAGGTTTGCTGACCTCATGGGGTCAGGTGGAGGCTTAGCTGAGCAGGGACCTTTCACCTCCTTCCTGCCCACTCACTTCCCTGAGGCGGCTAGGTCCCTCCCGTGTGCAAGCAGACACCTCACACAAACACTGACTCCTTGGTTGAGGGAGGTGGCTAGACCCTGTCGCCCTGTGGGTGGGGGTGGGTACTACTCGGGTCCAGGCTTTAGGGGCTCCCTAGGGCTTCTCAGGGTGCTGTGTGGCAATGCTCAGGAAAGCGGAGTAGCCTTCTCGCTGAGTTCTGGGACCATCGCCCCTCCACACAGAACAATCTAGGACAAGCACTGCCCCCCCCCCCCC
>NW_024425563.1:23184072-23190195 GCF_017311325.1 Ursus maritimus | reverse complement strand
CCCCCCCCCCCCCCCCCCCCCCCGCTGAGAAGCGGGGGCATCCGAGGTGACTGGTACCCCAAGCACCTCCAAACCCGCCTGCAGGCCTCCAGGGGAGGGCAGGGATTCTGGCTCCTGGGGTCGGCCCCCTCTCCCGGCCTCGGTGTGTGTCTGTTCTTGGTGTGTGTCTGTTCCAGGGGAAAGGTGAGTGCAGGCCCCTTCCCGTTAAGGGCAGCCCAGGGCCGTTTCCGGCTGAGTCAGCCTCACGGGGGAGCACCGCTCCCGCCAGCTCAGCGCTGGGAGGCCGCAGGGATTTGCCCGCTCTGTTCCTCCCGTGCTGGGCAGTCCCTGCGGCAGTCCTCCCGGACAGACGGACGTTCGGATGGGCGGCCACAGGGGGGAGCGAGCTCCAGCCGGGAGGGGAGCCAGGAACACAGGGCTGCGCCGGGGTGTCCCGGGCCCCTCGGGTCGTCGGTCCCCAGTGCTGTCCAGCCAGAGAAGCCACTCCTGACCGCAGCAAGTCGGAGGGCCTCGCTGACATTTCCCTTCCCTCCTGGGACAAACTTCGCGTCATCCAGGGCTTTGCATCAAAGAGTGGCACGTTCCCCACTCAGGACTTCCCCTGCCGCTGGGGGGAAGGAATTGTCTCCGCGTGGCCCCTTCCACTCCCAGGAAACACGGGGAAGGATATACGTATACACAGGAGCATCGATGAGAGGCAATGCGAAGAGTAGTTAAGAACTGGATTCCTAGCTTGGGTTTGAGTGTCCCCCGATCTTGCCGTTTTTTAAGCTGGGTTACCCTAGGTGCGGGGTGTTTCTCAGAAGCCAGCTTCCTCATACCGCAAACGTATAATAATGACTATGCTTCTTAGGATTGCTGTGAAGATCGCTTCGCTCCCTGCCCGGCACCTAGTTCCAGCTCAGTAGATGGGTGTAAAATGTGCCTTTCAGGGGACAAGACTGTACCCCAAAGGGTAGGGATTTCACACAAAAAAGAAAATCCTTTCAGGCAGAGGGATTTTGTATCACCACCCAAATCATATGGCCTAGAGGACAGCATGCTTCCCACCAACCATTTCGGTTTCCCTTCTGGATAAAGCAGTCCTAATGAAAGGCAAGCTGGATACCAAGGGTGTCTCCTAAAACTCTTAAAACATGACTTAATGGATTCTCCCATCTGTACCTGCCCTCCCCCCACAAGGTTTCAGCCCAGCCCCCCAGAGCCACAGGCCAGGAGGCAACATGGATGTCTCCCTCTTGGATTCATATAATTGAAATCTATTGGTTTTTATTTTTTCAGTCATGGAGTAAAGATTCTTCCCTTCCCTTGTCTCTGTTGCCCTTGTCCAAAGTAGAGTCCATTTCTGGAGGCACCAAAAATCTCAGCTGAGTCTGAAAAGATGAATAAAGATCCCCCAGATAAAGAAAGAACAGGTCATTTTTTCCCTTTTTAAAAAAATTTAAATTCAATTAAGTAACATAGCATATTATCAGTTTCAGAGGTCAGAGGTCAGTGATTCATGAGTGTTTCAAACCCCTAGCACTCATTACATCACGTGCCCTCCTAATGTCCATCACCCAGTTACCCCCCTTCCTCTCCAGCAACCCTCGATTTGTTTCCTATGATTAAGAATCTCTTATGGTATGTCTCCCTCTCTGATTTTGTTTTGTTTTGTTTTTCCCTCCCTTCCCCTATGCTCCCCTGTTTTGTTTCTTAAATTCCACATATGAGTGAAATTATATAATTGTCTTTCTCTGATTGATTTATTTCGCTTAGCATAATACCCCTTGGTTTCACCCAAGTCGTTTCAAATGGCAAGATTTCTTTTGTTTTTTTTAAGATTTTTTTTTTAATTTATTCGACAGGATAGAGACAGCCAGCGAGAGAGGGAACACAAGCAGGGGGAGTGGGAGAGGAAGAAGCAGGCTCATAGTGGAGGAGCCTGATGTGGGGCTCGATCCCATAACGCCGGGATCACGCCCTGAGCCGAAGGCAGACGCCCAACCGCTGTGCCACCCAGGCGCCCCAAGATTTCTTTTTTTTGATGGCTGAGTAGTATTCCATTGTGTATGGAATACACACATACACACACACACACACACACACACACCACATCTTCTTTATCCATTCATCAGTCGATGGACAACTGGGCTCTTTCCATAGTTAGGCTGTTGTGGACATTGCTGCTATAAACATTGGGGTGCAGGTGCCCCTTCAGATCACCACATTTGTATCTTGGGGTAAATAAGAACACGTCATTTCAAGTATTGAGAAGAGCACAGGCAAGGCCCAAAGGCTTCACAAGACGTGTTGTATGGAACAGTATGCAGCTCTGTATAGAGGAACCCAGGTCCCAGCTGAGGGACTACGGCCTAATGGCTTAGCACATGAACCCCTGGGTGCACTTCCTGGGTTTGAATTCCAGCTCCAACTTTCGTTAGCAAGTGACTTAATTTCTCTGTGTCTCAGTTCCTCCCTCACCTATAAAATAGGAGTGTAACAACACCCAGCTCCTGGGGTGGTTAGGAGAATTAAACAGATTGATACATGGAGAGAACTCAGGAGTAACAATGGTATATTACAAATGCTCCATATGTGTTAGGTAATACTTCACAATTTATATGTAAGCTTTGGAGTGGCCCATCTTTTTTTTTTTTTTTTTCTGTCATTCAACCCCAAGGACACCTTGTACTTTGGTTAATCAGAAATGACTATCTGTTACAAACCATCCCGATGTACCTTATTTCTCTGTATCAGTGTTTTAACCAACTCATTCTCCAACACTGGACTGGGGACTGGTTGGATTAATAGAGAAATTTACTACAGAAAATCAGGGAGATGGGGCGCCTGGGTGGCACAGCGGTTAAGCGTCTGCCTTCGGCTCAGGGCGTGATCCCGGCGTTATGGGATCGAGCCCCACATCAGGCTCCTCTGCTATGAGCCTGCTTCTTCTTCTCCCACTCCCCCTGCTTGTGTTCCCTCTCTCGCTGGCTGTCTCTATCTCCGTCAAATAAATAAATAAAATCTTTAAAAAAAAAAAAAAAAAAAAAAAAAAGAAAATCAGGGAGTTGTCTTGTGACGTAATGACTCAGTTATACGTTCAACTTTAGCCAGTAAGTATTTTTTGGACACTTACTATGTGCCAAGTACTATGCTTCCCGTGCCTTCCTCCAGAGCCCCACATAGGAGAGTTAGGTGGAAGGGGATTGATTTAATGGTCTCAGAAAAACCAGCCTTTGTCTCTACTGGCGCTCTTCCTGACTACTCGAAAGATTTAGTACTGATTTCACTTTTTAAAAATTTTTTATTTATTTATTTGACAGAGAGAGAGAAAGCACAGGCAGGGGGAGTGGCAGAGGGAGAGGGAGAAGCAGACTCCCTGCTGAGCAGGGAGTCTGATGCAGGACTCGATGTGGGGCTGGATGCGGGGCTGGATGCGGGGCTGGATCCCAGGACCCCAAGATCTTGACCTGAGCCGAAGGCAGACGCTTAACTGATGGAGCCAGCCTGACTTCACTTTTTTTTTTAATTTTATTTATTTACTTGACAGAGAGAGAGACAGCCAGCGAGAGAGGGAACACAAGCAGGGGGAGTGTGAGAGGAAGAAGAAGGCTCCCAGTGGAGAAGCCTGATGTGGGGCTCGATCCCAGGACTCTGGGATCATGACCTGAGCCGAAGGCAGACGCTTAATGACTGAGCCACCCAGCACCCCCAAAAATATAAACATTCTTTTAAATGCATAGCAGAGCTTGAAGAAAAAAAGAAAGGGAAATCTACAGAGGCAGAAGGCAAATATACTAAACAAAGAACAGAGAAATCTGAAAACCAGAGTTATTGGAAGTGACCTTGAAGCTGGGGCTGTCCTGTGGGTGCAGACTAATCTCAAAAACCAAATCTAGCAGAGTTGGGGCCCTCAGAGCTGTGCTGTCAAGGAAGGGTGGGCCAGGAGAAATCTGGCCGTTAGCCACGGGAGGGAATCAGACATATGTATCTACCTCTACGTGCATTGCAGACTTGAACAAATTTTTTCCGTGGGAGATAGCAATCCTGTGCATCAGGTGAATTTGGGAATAAAATGTATACTATGCCTGGTCCGGGAAAACACAAGAGGAAACATTAACACAAATTTGGAAAGACTGGTGGGTCTTTTTTTGTTGTTTTTTCGGATTTTATTTATTTATTTATTTGAGAGAGAGCGCACAAGCTTGAGCGTGCCTTAATGGGAGGAGGGGCGAAGGGAGAGAACCTTTAAGCAGACTCCCGGGATAAGTGAGGGACCCTTTATGGGGCTCGATCCCATGACCCATGAGATCATGACCTGAGCTGAAACCAAGAGTCAGACACTTAACCTCATAACCTGAGCTGAAACCAAGAGTTGCACACTCAACTGACTGAGCCACCCAGGTGCCCCCTGATGGGTGGTTTTTTTTTTTTTTTAAGATTTTATTTATTTATTTGTCAGAAAGAGAGAGAGAAAGAACAAGCAGAGGGAGAGTCAGGCTCCCTACTGAGCAAGGAGCCCCATGTGGGACTCGATTCCAGAACCCAGGGATCATGACCTGAGTGGAAGGCAGATGCTCAAGCTCAGTGGACGGAGCCACCCAAGGAGCAGAAGGCTGGCTGAAGACAAAGCGGAAGCTGAGACCCCGCAACCTCCCCCACCCCCCACTCCTGGGTGGGACACATGTGACATTCTTCCAGGGATCTCCCAACTACCTTAATGTTCATACCTTGCTAGAGGGGAAAACAACGTTAACTTGATAATGGCAAGGCCTCTGGTACCTTGTGGGTATCTTGTAGGCCGGTGCTTGTGAGCATATGAAAGTTCTTTTGAAACCTCCCTTGTCCTTACTTCCCCCAAATCCCGAGTATATAATCAGCCACTCCTCAAGACCCCGGTGCAGACGCTCTTTCTGCCCAGGGCTCTGGCCGAGTGCTTTAATAAACCACCGTTTTGCACCAAAGACGTCTCAAAGAATTCTATCTTGGTTGTCGGCTCCGGACCCCGCCCCACTGAACTTCACCTATGTTCCAAGGCCACATCACCCATGATTGGCGGTTCTTTAAAGAAGCTTTTCACAAAGCTTCTCTGGAGGAGATGCCCCTCACCCCAGGTTCCACAGGATTCCCTCAAAGTTTGGACAAGTAAAGCTCAAATACAAAACAAAACAAAACAGAAAAAAGCCTCTGTGAGCTAATATCAGCATACCTGATAAACAGCTATGCAAGACCCTTTCCATCCTCTGATAATGGAATTATTCGGTACAGTGTAAAAAATATGAATGTTTTAGATGTTTAGAGGAAAACAGGAAAAAAAGTGGAAAACCTGAGAAAAGGATCATATGCTATCAAAAAAGATAAAGGAGGTTTGAAAAACAAGTCAAATTGAACATGGGGAGATGAAAGCCTTAATAATCAACATTCAGAGCTACACAAACCAGTTAAAACCACAGATTAGGTAGAATGGGAGACAAAATTAGTGCACTAAAAAAATGTGAAAAATTACACAGAAGGCAGCAGAGATAGAAAGATGGAAAATATGAAGAAAAAGTTAAGAGAAATGATTACCAGAATGACTCATGCCAGGACTAACTGGCGTTCTATAAGGAGAAAATAGATTAAAGAGAGGAAATATTCTTAGAGATAGTGGCTGAGAATTGTCCAGAAGCAACGAATGACAGGACTCCTCATCTTCTATCATTAGTGTAATCTGGATGGCAAAGGAATAATATTTTAAATTTCTGAGAGCAAATAACTAGCAAACTAAAAGTTATACTTAGCCAAACTAGCATTTAAAAATCAGAGCAGCTCCGCCAATAAATTTTAAAAAATAAAAATCAAAGTGAGAGCACCCATGGAATGAGAGAAAATATTTGCAAACCATGTATCTGAGAAGGGACTTGTAACCAAAACATGTAAGAACTCTTACAACTGGGGGCGCCTGGGTGGCACAGCGGTTAAGCGTCTGCCTTCGGCTCAGGGCGTGATCCCGGCGTTATGGGATCGAGCCCCACATCAGGCTCCTCCGCGATGAGCCTGCTTCTTCCTCTCCCACTCCCCCTGCTTGTGTTCCCTCTCTCGCTGGCTGTCTCTATCTCTGTCAAATAAATAAATAAAAAATCTTTAAAAAAAAAAAAAAAA
>NW_024425563.1:23174061-23179868 GCF_017311325.1 Ursus maritimus | reverse complement strand
AAAAAAAAAAAAAAAAGAACTCTTACAACTGAATACCAGAAAGACAATCCAATTTAAAGATGAGTAAAGGAGTGGGGAGACATTTCTCCGAAGAAGATATACAAATAGCCAATATACATATGAAAAGATGTTCAGCATCATTAGTCATCAGGGCTTGAGACATTTTTTTTTTACTATGGAGGTACAATTCACATACAGTAAATCCACCCACGGAGACTGTACTGTTGCTAGGTTATATAGTAATTCCATATGTAACTTCTTGAGGAATCAACACATTTTTTTCCAAAGCAGCAACATCATTGACATCCCCAGCCCCAGTTTCTGAGGGTTCCAATTTCTCCACATCCTCGTCAACACTTGCGGCCCTCTGTTTTTGTTTTGTTTTGTTTTGTTTTATTATTGCCTCTGTGTTTGAAGGGCTATGGGGAGTGGCATTAAATCTTGCTTTTATTTTATTTGTGTTGTAGGGTCTGTGATCTCTATGTAAGGTTTACAGAGCTGGAAAACAAAAGACTCTGCTCTCTGTTCACCCTTCAGAATTAGGAAATCAGCCTTATTGACACTAGAAAAACTCCCTGGGACTATTTTCAATATTTAAAAAATCCTGATATAATCCATACACTCCCTCTACAGTAAATGTTGAAGCGAACATACATTATTATTAGTTCTCACTTGTTGATCAGCACCTCTAAAATAAAATTGAAACATGGATTTACGGATGAGGCTGATTAAAGAGTCCTTAGTGGGGCCGCCTGGGTGGCTCAGTCGTTAAGCGTCTGCCTTCGGCTCAGGACGTGATCCCGGCGTTCTGGGATTGAGCCCCTTATCAGGCTCCTCTGCTATGAGCCTGCTTCTTCCTCTCCCGCTCCCCCTGCTTGTGTTCCCTCTCTCGCTGGCTGTCTCTCTGTCACATAAATAAATAAAATCTTAAAAAAAAAAAAAAAAAAGAGTCCTTAGCGTCAGAAGAGTGGGAACCCTTGCCTTTGGGGAACCCACATGTATAACCCAGAGTTACTCCTTGGGTAAGACTGACAGGAAAGCCCCTCTTCTAAGGCCTTTGCCTTCCCCTGGACCTCTGCTCTCAGTGTGCCCCTGATCTGGCCCCAGATATGCTCAACCCCTAGATGCCTAGTGTCCCATACCACTGTCCCTCCCGCGGCCTTATTCCCCTCCTCTCCCTATGGTCTAACATCGCTTTCTGGTGTCCTAAAACGAGTTAATCTGACATTCCTGCAAGTGTGTAAATTATGTCCATTTGTGTTAGAATCCCTTTCATCCCCTGTCTACACACCACTCCACCCCATCTGCATGGTTTTCCTGGGCCGCCATAACATAGCACCACTAAAACAGCAGATACTTATTCTCTCACAGCTTCAGAGGCCAGAGGGAGGTGGCAGCAGGGCCACACTCCCTCTGAAAGCTCTAGATAGAATCCTTCCTTGCTTCTTCCAGCTTCTGGTAACCCAAGCATTCCTTGACTTGTGGTAGCCTAATTCCAATCTCTCCCCGTCTTCACATGGCCATCTTCCCTCTGTCTGTTCATGTCCAGATTTTCTGCTTCACAGAAGGACACCAGTCATTTTCCAAACATGTACTGTGCTCTTCGGTGGAACAAGAAATAAGTGAATTGCTTGCCCTCAAAGAACTTATAGACTGAGATTTTCCTTGGTTTAATGTGACTTTCTCCACAAGGCAGTGCACAAAGGGATAGGAGGTCATAAGTATGATTAAGGGAGAGGAGGCCAGATGTACGATTCTGTGAGTTTGATGCTGCAAAACTCAGCCTTGTTTGGTCAAGTATGGGTGCGAGGAGCTGAATCAAAGTATCAGATCCCTGGAGGCTTTGGGAGCGGGAATATGACTTTATTCAGAAGGGCTTAGATGGTGAGCCCAGCCTTTGGGGAGGAAATCCAGCTCCTGTGGTGGACAGCAGCCCTGGGGGAGAAGACAACACCCTCCCCGGAGCTAGGACCAGTTCTGTCGTGCCCTGCGGGTCAGGAGAGCCCAGCCTCGGGAGTAGGGTTTGTTGAAATCTGGGTTCTGATGAGAACAGCAGCTTCTCCTTCTTGTGTGGCACAGGAGAATGTTTTTTCCTTGGTCAGTCAGGCAGTACAACTTGGGAGCTTAGCAATGCAAGGTTGGTTATTGAGCTTGGTTCCAGGCCATTGTCCCGTCTCCAGATTGTGGAAAGATTTTGACTTTGTGCTCTTCCCACTAGGGGTCTCATTAACGATGTCTCATCCTCAGGGGATAATTTCATAACGCATTCCCTCTATGAGAAGGGGCTGTTCAGGTGTGCTGGCCTCTAGGAACATGCGGGGGACTTCCCTCCTTTCCTGGCTTGGAAGAAGTAAGGGAACCGCAGGCAGGCCATGTCCACTATTTATTGAGTGATTCACTCACCCAACCAAAGAACTTGAACTTCCTGTAGTGATGAACCCCTCACACGGTTTCAGGTACACAAAATAACAACAGTCACATGCCTCTTGACTGAGTGACCTGTACCAGGAGGCTTTGAAAGGCACACACCCAGGCACTTGCCTTCTCCCTGGTCTGCAGAGACAGAAGAGGCAGGGGACAACTATGAATTTATTCCGGAAGTCAGAGGACAAGAGGCTGCCAGGACGCCATTACAGCACTGAGTTATAAAATCGAATCTGTCAAAAGGAACTTTAGAGCATTATGGAGCTCAGTTTGATTGTTTTAATGTAGAGAACACTGAGGCTAGACAGAGGAAGAGATTTGCCCATTGCTCCTGGCTGGACAGTGGCCAAGCCTGAGTTTCGTGATGTGGGTGGGATGGACAGAGAAAATACAAGTCTAGTCTACGTAAAGTATTTAGGGAGCTCAGAGGGCTCACTGATTTTTATTGCCTGTGTGTGGTAAGAGACTGATCCATCAGCAGATAACCATTGAGCCTCTGGTTTGTAAGGCACAAATTAAAGCCACAGGCACAGATTAGAAAGATAATATATTTTGGGGGTGCTTGGGTGGCACAGCCGATTAAGCGTCCAACTCTTGATGTTGGCTCGGGTCTTGATCTCAGGGTCTTGATCTCAGGGTCCTGGGATTGAGCCCCGCATCGGGCTCCCTGCTCAGCGGGGAGGGAGTCTGCTTCTGTCTCTCCCTCTGTGATGTCTCTCGCTCTCACTCTCTCTCAAATAAATAAATAAATAAGAATATATTTTTTTAAAAGGTAATATATTTTTAAATCTTAAAACAACCCTTCCCCTCAAAGTGATTACAATGTAACAGTGGAAAGAAATGAATAAGTGAAATGTTTATAATCGTTCTTTTTCGTTTGTAATAATTTTTGAGAACAGTACAGGAGGTTCTCCAGACAGAACATGCTTATCAGTTGAGAGGCAAAACATTGAAAGCTATGACATCAGGAAGTAAAACTTCACTTTACAAAAGAACCGGAGTTGGGGGACTGGGGAGGCTTCCAGGGCCAAATGAGAGAGCTGGGAGCCTGACAGACTGAGTGGAATTATCTGCCTTTCAGGACCTATCAGGCTGGGGGGGGGGGGTTGGGAGGTTGGAGTTGGGTGGGGACAAGGACTCAGGAGGGCCTGAGCCATCACCGCTGAGGGGAAGGGAGAGGAGAATTCTGACCAGACTGTCTTTCCCAGCTGCAGCTTCTGCCCTTCTTGACTGGGATAAAAGGCAGCAGGGCAGCCCCCTTGCCCTCCACTAGCTGACTCGGAACAGAGCCATGCAGTTAGTTGACTGGCAGCAGAAATGTCTGGGCGTCTGTGTCTGGGGGAAAGGTGTCAGCCCGACCGGAAGAGAAAGAATGGGCCCATGTGTGCACATATATGTCACATAGGGCATGTGTGTGCGTAGCCATACACAGAAGGGGGGGAGGTAGGTGTTGCAATTATGAATGAAAATAGCGCAGAAATCAGAAGAACCCCATTGCCTTCTAGGCCCTCCACCTCAACTTCCGTCTCCCTGATAGGACGGCAAGACACCTGCCCCCTCTTGGAGCTCCTGCAGCCACTTCCCAAGCAGCAGGGAGCTCACTCTGTCTGTGCCTGGCTGGGTCACAGCTGACCTGGGCTCCCCACTCTCGGTCCACTGTGATCGCCAAGAGGACAACAAGAAGAGACTTCCTCTGGGTCTTAAGATTTAATGATTTTATGATTCCATGAAGGAAAGAGGGAGCCAAATGTCCACACACGGATTTGGCCTCATTGTTGGATGGACATAACTTGGTAGACAGCACAAAGAGAAAACTTTTTGAAATCTATGTTTTGAGTGCTTACTTTGGCAACACAAATAATAAAGTTGAAATCTGTGTTTTGAGTTAGTTTCCCTTTTGATTATTATTATCTACAGAAATCAGAGGACTAGATAGTCCGCAGCCTTTGTTAGGATGAGGAAACAGGGTCTCTGCACCCTAAATTTTCCTCAGCTTTTTTTTTTAAGGTTTTATTTATTTGTCAGAGAGAAAGAGAGAGCACAAGCAAGGGGAGGGGTAGAGGGAGAAGCAGGCTCTCCCCTGAGCAAGGAACCCAACTCGGGACTCGATCCCAGGATGCTGGGATCATGACCTGAGCCGAAGGCAGCCGCTTAACCGACTGAGCCACCCAGGTGTCCCTCCTAGGCTTTTTCATCCACATGCTTTTTTCAAAATTCATTGAATTTTTCTTCTTACCATATATGCTTATAATAGAAGATTGGAGACTATAGGAAACTATAAATACAACTATAATATGTAATTCATATCATATATAATTCATAATCTACCACTCACCTACTTTAAGAATTTCCACAGGCCCTAGGCAGGTCTTACATGTGTCGCATGCCTCCAGCACATTACAATCCACCCATACCCCACATTTAAAGTTATCGAGTTGAGTCGAAATTGTCTAGTTGACATCATGTCATATTTTGGAGACCTTTGATTAAATGCTTGTTCATTTCAATTTTTCCTTTTAAAAAATCTTGAAGCAATGTGTTTTCTTTTCCATATTTCAAACATGTGTGAGAGTCCTTGAAAAGCCTATAGGCCCCTGGCGCTGAGCCTTTGGTGACTCATGAATTAGAAGGGGCTGCCCAGTGAAAACTAAGGTCAGTGTTAATATTTCAGAGTATATCCTATAAGTTTCTCTCTCTATAGATTTATCATGGTTATGGGCCATATAGTTTCAAATACTATGTTTCCTAACTCTGCCTTTTTCATCCAGGATGTTCCAAATGGGGCTTGGGGACAGGGGTCCATTGTGGCTTTGGACTCACCCCCCGCCCCCATGTTGCAGCTTCTTAGTTAGGTTCTGGAAGCACACACCTCTGAGGTAGAAACACTTAGAGATAGCTCGTTTCAGTAGGGAGTTAGCACCAGAACCACACTCAGATTGAGGCCCTGGCCCAGGTAGGGGGGAAAGAAACCTCTGTTTGCATCGGGCGCCCTTTGCCCATCTTTTGGAACTGGCTCTACTTTCCATGGGCACCTTCCTCTGGTGCCCTGCACTGCCCTAGCCTTCCGCCTCACCCCCACCCCCACAGTGGCCACTGCTCTTGACCCGATTTCCCCATCCCAACTCCCTTGGCTGCTTTCCCCTCGTTGCATATCTGCTGTTGGCACAATGTTGCACAAGCAATTAATTTACAAAATGTTAGTGTACATTTTTTAAGTTTTTTCTCTAATTATAAAAGTAACACATGCACTTCGCAAGAAAAAAATCTCATAACCGTATCTCCCAGAACTAATCATTGTTAAGATGATGCATAACGGGGGCGCCTGGGTGGCACATTGGTTAAAAGCGTCTGCCTTCGGCTCAGGGCGTGATCCCGGGGTTATG